>NC_047107.1:3565185-3865185 GCF_902500255.1 Thalassophryne amazonica | reverse complement strand
TGTTAACATGGTGAGAGAAGAAAGCGATGACCCCACATTCCACTATTACTATACATTTGACATTTCTGAAGAAGATGCTGCAGGATGGGGTAAAGATGTCGTCTTGCAAGCGACAGCCCTACTGAAACATCCTGAACAAAAGATGTCACCACCTGACCTGCATGTCACACACAATGTGGCATAAAGATCCTCCAGGTCCGGATGGTGACTATGAAAACAAATTGAAAGACATTTCACCTGTGAAGCTGACAATGACAGATTTGATTCATGATGGCAACTCCACAGCTGTCATAACAGTGACAGGTGCCACTGAAGATGTTTTAAAATTGAGATTCACAGGTATGCCATTACATGTGTCACTTTGTAAACCATATTTGACAGAATGGCAAGATTTGGGACTGACAGTCATGACAGCTTTGTCAGCCACTGATTGGAGCAGAGTTGGACCACGAACGGAGTTCAGTCCATCAACTAAATTGTATAAAGTGCCAGTTAATGTCTCATTGGTGCTGACAGCCGGAACACATATTGATGTGTCCACTTCACAATCCTGAGTGTATCAGTTGAGTCCTGAAGAAGATGATCTTCTTTCTTCAGTACCATCAGGATTGTGGACAACAGGTCCTTCAGACGTAGGACTGATTAAAAATGCACAACCTGTAGTTATAAGACCAAAAACAGAATACAGACCATGTGTAAGACAGTATCCATTGAAACCTGATGCAATTGAAGGAATTAGGCCAGTAATAGAGAATTTATTAACAGCAGGAGTAATAGTGCCATGTCCAGATTCACCATGTAACACACCCATATTTCCTGTAAAAAAGGCTCCGCCCTCAGTGGGATGGAGAATGATTCAAGATCTGCAGGCAGTAAATGCTGCTGTGATTAAAAGAGCACCATGTGTACCAGATCCACACACCTTGTTAAATTCGCTGAGACCAAATTCTAATAGTTTCTCAGTAATTGACATAAGTAATGCATTTTTCTCTGTGCCAGTACACCCAGATAGTCAATTCTGGTTTGCTTTTACCTTTAAAGGACAACGATATACATTCACCAGATTACCGCAGGGTTACGCAGAGAGCCCAACTATTTATTCTCAAGTCATGTCAGCATGTTTAGCCAGTTTCATTCCACCGGCAGATAGCCAACTATTAGTGTATGTTGATGACATTTTGATTGCCTCTGACACACGAGAAAACTGCATAACTGACACAGTAGCATTATTATGTTTCTTATTTGATAATGGCCACAAAGTGAGTAAAAACAAAGTTCAGTTGTGTAGGGATAAAGTAAAATATTTAGGACATGAATTATCAGCTACAGGGCGCACGATCCTGTCTGACAGGAAGGAAGCGATTTTACACGCTCCAAAACCACAAACTAAAAAACAGATGATGTCATTTCTTGGACTGACTAATTACTGCAGGGCATGGATTCCCTGCTATGCAGAATTGACTAGTCCACTTTCTGATTTGATGTACAAAGATGATATTTCAATGTCAACTGTGCTGAAATGGAACAAAGATGCTGAGGAAGCTTTTGTAAAAGTCAAACAAACATTAGTGTCATCCACAGTTTTGGCACTACCAGATTATAGTAAACCATTCATTCAAACAGCTGATTGTAAGAATAAGTTCATGACTAGTGTTTTGGTACAAGTGTATGGCTCAAAATTAAGGCCAGTTGCCTACTACTCATCTAAATTGGATGCAGTGGCAAGTGCTTTACCACCATGCGTACAAGCTGTTGTTGCAGCCTCTATGGCTGTTCAAAGTAGCAGTAATGTTGTTCTATTCCATCAGTTGACATTGAAAGTTCCACATGCAGTTTCTGCACTTCTGTTGCAGACAAACATGAGTTTTTGTCCCCAGCAAGACATCTTTCGTGCATGTCCTTGCTATTATCACAACCACACCTTACGGTAGAGCGCTGTACAACATTGAATCCATCCACATTGATACCTTTACCTGAGGATGGTGAGCCGCACAATTGTCTTGATGTAGCAACAGTCTGTATGAAAGCACGCCCAGACCTCCAGGACACACCCATCCCAAACAGTACAATTGTGTATGTGGATGGTTCTTCCACTAAAAATGCTTATGGACAAACACAATCTGGATATGCTGTTGTCACAAATTCAGAAGTATTGGATTCTGCTTCATTGCCATCGTCATTTTCAGCACAAGCAGCTGAATTAGTTGCTTTAACTGCAGCTTGCCATCTGTTTAAAAGTACGGCTGTAACAATTTATACAGACAGCCAGTACGCTTTCAGCACAGTGCATGTGTTTGCAAAACTGTGGGAAGAGCGTGGAATGGTGACATCATCTGGAAAGCCGGTGACTCATGCCACTCTCCTAACTGCACTACTGAAAGCTGTGAAATTGCCTAAACAAATTGCTATATGCAAATGTGCGGCTCACACCAAAGGCTCTGATATAGTTTCACAAGGAAATGATTTTGCTGACAGAGCTGCGAAGGCGGCAGCAGCAGCAGCTTCTTCTATTTTTGTTGTACAGGAAACCACTCCAGATTTGCACTTAGGTCACATACTGCTTGCTGAGATGCAACAGCAGGCACCTGAGAAAGAAAGGCAGATGTGGTTAAACAAAGGAGCTACATTCGCAAATGATTTGTACTTATGACCACAAAAGAAACCCATATTGCCAAAAAATATGTTTAAATGGGCAGCTATCATGAGCCATGGCGTGACGCATGTCTCATCAGGGGGTATGATATCGCAATTGCAATCTATTTTTTGTCTTTATGGGTTCGATGCATATGCAAAACAGCATTGTAGAGCATGCATGACGTGCAAAACACAACTCACAAGGCAATTTGAGACCCCAAAGAGGCAAATTTCGAACACCACAATATCCCTTTCAAGTGATTCATATGGATTATATACAGCTGAGTAAACATGAAGGAAAAGAATTTTGTTTAGTCATAATTGAGGCGTTCTCAAAATGGGTAGAATTGTTCCCCACAAAACATGCAGATGCACTTACAGTGGCTAAAGCATTGTGCAAAGACAACATTCCACGATTTGGAATACCAGAAACAGTCTATTCAGATAATGGAGCGCATTTTGTTAATACAATAGTGCAATACGTAGGAGAAGCGCTACAGATTAATCTCAAAAATCATTGTGCTTATCATCCACAAAGTGCCGGATTAGTGGAAAGGATGAATGGAACAGTAAAAAACAGACTTAGAAAGACAATGGAGGAAACAGGCAGACCATGGACACATTGTGTAGATTTGGTAAAAATGTACATAAACATAACTAGTACCATGGGGTTGACACCGTATGAAACATCGTTTGGCAGAAAATACCGATTGCCATATTATGGGCAAATTTGGGATGTACCTGAGGAAGCCAATTTGGCAGATTACATGAGGAAGATGTTAGAAAGACAACGAGGGAGAGTTTCAAACACTGATGATCCCATTTCTCCACAGGATGACCCTAAAGTGGTACCTGGAGACTGGGTGTTGATAAAAAGCATCAAGAGAAAACACTGGCATTCACCTAAGTGGGAAGGGCCCCATCAAGTACTACTCACAACACCCACAGCTTTGAAAATTGGGGAAAGAAGTACATGGATTCATTTAACTGACTGTAAGAAAGTCATTTCTGCAGACACAGACAAACAGTAAGAGCAGTAGGGTAAGACTAGTAATAGTGTGTGAGCTTGGTGTTAAGATCCAGGTTAGACACGAAAGCTAGCAGAAGACATTAAGAAGCCACTGTTCTGAACATAGGTGTGCTGTAGTGTGTAGAAATGATGAAAGTAAAAAACAAAAAGAACGAGGGTCCCTGGACCCCATGGACAGTCCTTATTATGCTACTTTTCTTTTTCGGATTGGGCTTATTATTGAAAGCCATAAGCACAGGACACGATAAGGGACATATCAACAAACTGAATAGGCCAAAAAGAGAGGACAAAGACCCCAATCCACTTATACCTGTAGGGCATCGATGTAGTAAACAAAGAGCATATCAATTTGGTGTACAGGCCTGCTTTCCCCGAAATGCTTCAGTAGTAATCAAAGTCCCTTTTACATCCTTGACACGGACACAGGATGATCAACAGGGATCATGGTATAGTGGCTATGATTGGTATATGACCAATGATCAACTAGATAAGAGATGGGAAACGTTGGTAGCCGATGAATGGAGTAGATGGACACCAGGATGGGCACAAACCGAGTGGGCTAAGTACCAGAGTCAAATTCTTAAAATGTATCAAACAGATGATAAGCTGTTTATAGTGGTGAATACCACAGAAAAAGGAACCATATTCCCACCTGATATAAAGGGAGACTGTTGGTTGTTCCTCCTTTGGGTATACAAATCAGGAAAAGATCCGTATTTCCATTTTTTCCTCTGTGAAACAGATAGAGTACAGAAACCAATATTGACAGAATTAAGTACGTCAAAGGGGGTGTCCATACAAGGCACAAAACACATGAAAACAGATGACTGGTTCCTGGTAACCACAGGAATTAGTGGACAAAATAACAATTGGCTTCTAATGGCAGAACAAGCAGGACTAGCTACAAAGAAGGACTGTGTTGTATGTATGGGACCCAGACCTATATTACAGGTAATACCGGCAGCATTAGCCACAGACTGTCTGTTGACTGTAATGACACAGACATACATTGCAGCGAGCAATGATTGTTCTAAGTGGGACAAGATCTATCCATTGACCAAATTGACTAAGATTAAACCTTTATTTTCAAGCAAAGTTGGGCATGCTAACCATACATGTGTAAACTTGACAGGGACAAGTAAGACTTTGGGTAGCTTAAACCACACTGCCTGGTGTAAGGATGTGGTCCATAGTAATCCCACATTCAAACCTGTCAGTAGGAGTGACGTATGGTGGTGGTGTGGTGATAACAGAATCTTTGACAGACTGCCAAGAAATGTGTCAGGTTATTGTGCATTAATATCATTATTGTTACCAGTTAAAGCCATGCCCATGACACCTGAAGAAGTCATGACATACGAGGTCTGTCCATAAAGTATAGGTCCTTTTTATTTTTTTCAAAAACTATATGGATTTCATTCATATGTTTTTACGTCAGACATGCTTGAACCCTCGTGCGCATGCGTGAGTTTTTCCATACCTGTCGGTGACGTCATTCGCCTGTGAGCACTCCTTGTGGGAGGAGTCGTCCAGCCCCTCGTCGGAATTCCTTTGTCTGAGAAGTTGCTGAGAGACTGGCGCTTTGTTTGATCAAAATTTTTTCTAAACCTGTGAGACACATCGAAGTGAACACGGTTCGAAAAATTAAGCTGGTTTTCAGTGAAAATTTTAACGGCTGATGAGAGATTTTGAGGTGATACTGTCGCTTTAAGGACTTCCCACGGTGCGAGATGTCGCACAGCACTCTCAGGCGGCGTCATCAGCCTGTTTCAAGCTGAAAACCTCCACATTTCAGGCTCTATTGATCCAGGACGTCGTGAGAGAACAGAGAAGTTTCAGAAGAAGTCGGTTTCAGCATTTTATCCAGATATTCCACTGTTAAAGGAGATTTTTTTTAATGAAAGACGTGCGGACGGGTCCGCGCGTCAGCTCGCAGCCGCCGCGACGCTCCGCCACAGGAAAAACACCTCTGTTGGAAGCCTTAAAGACAAGTTGGAACATGTCCAGCTGTTAAACAATTTCTCATATACTCACTCCACTGAAAGCCATCAAAAGCCGCCTGGATTTTACAAATGGTTATCAACACGGAGGTGTTTTTCCTGTGCCGCCGCTCCGCGCCGGCTGCGTCCCGACGCGCGGACCCGTCCGCACGTCTTTCATTAAAAAAATCTCCTTTAACAGTGGAATATCCGGATAAAATGCTGAAACCGACTTCTTCTGAAACTTCTCTGTTCTCTCACGACGTCCTGGATCAATAGAGCCTGAAATGTGGAGGTTTTCAGCTTGAAACAAGCTGATGACGCCGCCTGAGAGCGCAGCGCGACGTCTCGCACCGTGGGAAGTCCTTAAAGCGACAGTGTCACCTCAAAATCTCTCATCAGCCGTTAAAATTTTCACTGAAAACCAGCTTAATTTTTCGAACCATGTCCACTTCGATGTGTCTCACAGGTTTAGAAAAAATTTTGATCAAACAAAGCGCCAGTCTCTCAGCAACTTCTCAGACAAAGGAATTCCGACGAGGGGCTGGACGACTCCTCCCACAAGGAGTGCTCACAGGCGAATGACGTCACCGACAGGCGTGGAAAAACTCACGCATGCGCACGAGGGTTCATGCATGTCTGACGTAAAAACATATGAATGAAATCCATATAGTTTTTGAAAAAAATAAAAAGGACCTATACTTTATGGACAGCCCTCGTATACAGCCTCTCTCATTCCTGAAGACTGGCAGAAAGGCATAATCAGACATAGAGTAAAAAGAGATTGGAAAGGAGTGGGAGATCCAACATATATTGATGCTATAGGAGTCCCCAGAGGAGTGCCTGACGAGTATAAACTGGCTGATCAGATAGCAGCTGGATTCGAATCCTCCATCTGTTGGTGGTGTTCAATTAATAAGAACGTGGACAGAATAAACTACATCCACTACAATGTACAGAAATTAGGAAATTGGACTGAGGAAGGGTTTAAGGCTGTCCATTCGCAGTTAGAAGCCACGTCCCTTATGGCCTTCCAGAACCGTATTGCTCTGGATATGTTGTTGGCAGAAAAAGGAGGTGTTTGTGCCATGTTCGGAGAACAATGCTGCACATTCATTCCCAACAACACAGCTGCAGATGGCAGCCTCACTCAAGCCATCGACGGTCTGAGGACGTTGAACAGGAACATGAAAGAGCACAGTGGAGTAAACACCGAAGGCTGGGACTGGTGGCTGGAAGGGATGGGAAAATGGAGGTCTTTGATTTCTTCACTATTAGTGTCTATAGCAGTATTTGCTGCGATTCTAACATTGTGTGGATGTTGTTGTATTCCATGTCTTCGAGGCCTTGCAAATAGAATGATAACCACAGCAATAGGTCCAGGACCAGGAGGGGGACCAGCTTCATATCCACTCCTGGGGCAAAACGACGACGAGGAGGAAGAGGGCTCTCCTGACCTGTACCCAGACCAATGGAAGTATGATGACCCAGACACCGATGATGATGACAATGATGACATAACCTCTGGGGTGTAAGCCTGTAGAACATACCATGATGAACCTCTTAGTGAAAATCTCAAAAGAAGTGCTAAGCTGGGTGATGCCTACTATATGTTTAACAGGCGATAAACAGGAGGGGAATGTTAAAGATTTTGTATATATGTTATCACTGTTAAACATTTGTACCTTTGTCTTCTTTCTTATGAAAACGTTATTGTGCTGTTTTGCACCAGTCTTAAGATAACCCTGAGAATGCACATATTATTCAACTTTGTTTTAGCATGCTGGGGTCAGGCTGAACTGGGAGTAAAGAACTGGAGGTTGTTTTGACTGTTGTGAATTTATGGCCTTGTGATATATGATGCTTAGTGTGAAGAACAGGACACTCCAGGCAGATGCAGAACAGATGATAAGTGCAACAAACGAACGGGATGTGCTGACCTTCGACGATAAGATTAAAGGAAAGAAACTGTTTTTCCTTACAGCTGCACTTATTGACGTATGTGTTTATGTTATGGGAAGAAACTTGTCTTGCGTTGTTCCCCCCACCCTTAGGACAAGTTTTATGATGTGGTTAGGGCTTCTCCAATAAAAAGAGCAGGAGCGCAGGCCAGACTTTAGTGTAGCTTTGGTGTACAGCCTGACTTGCACTCCTCGCGAGCTAAATTTGACTTTCTGTCTCACTGGTGTTTCTTGACTCTGTTTGTCTTGTTAAAAGTTTTAAGAATGTTTGGAGGAGAAAATACCCAACACCCGCCATCTTTTTTTCCCACAAAAAAGAAACCTGCACCCATCGGGGAGGTGGAATTCCGGATCAACCCGGCAGCTAAAGAGTCCCGGATGTAGGTCTCCATTGATTCGCGCTCAGGTCGTGAGAGGTTGTACAGCCTGCTGGACGGGAACTCAACGCCTGGAACCAAATCAATGGCACAATCGTACGGACGGTGCGGGGGAAGGGTGAGCGCCAGATCCTTACTGAACACATCCATAAGGTCATGGTACTCCACCGGCACCGTCCCTAGATTGGGCGGGACTCTGACCTCCTCCCTAGCCTGGGAACCGGGAGGAACCGAGGAACCTAAACATACCCGATGGCAGGTTTCGCTCCACTGAACCATTACCCCGGACGGCCAATCGATCCGGGGATTGTGTTTTAACATCCAGGGGAACCCGAGAATCACGCGGGAGGTGGAAGGAGTCACAAAAAACTCGATCTCCTCCCGGTGGTTTCCTGACACCACCAGAGTTACTGGTGGTGTCTTGTGTGTGATTAGAGGGAGTAGGGAGCCATCTAGTGCCCGCACCTGCACTGGCGAAGTAAGCGCCACTAGAGGGAGCCCTGCCTCCCTGGCCCATCTGCTGTCTAGCAGATTCCCTTCAGAGCCTGTGTCCACCAGTGCTGGGGCCTGAAGGGTTAAATCCCCATAAAGGATCGTAACTGGGAGTCGTGTGGCAATATGGGTATGTCCCACGTGAATGTCTTGGCCCACCCTTAGCCCAGTTTCTAGGGGCGGGCGTTGGTGTTTAACCGCTCAGGGCAGTCTCTCACTTGATGCTCTATCGAGCCACAAACAAAGCACGCTCCGCGGACCAGCCTCCTTTGTCTATCTGGTGGCCTAAATGTGGCCCTGCTCGTGTCCATAGCTTCGTCAGCAGGGGGAGCTGTAACCACACGGAGCGTAGAGGCCGTGGAGCGTGGGGAGGGCGGAACTCGGTTGGAACCGGAAGGAGGAGGGACGGCGCGTGCCCGGCCACACCCTTCGTCTCGTTCCCGACGGCGTTCTTCTAGCCGATTGTCTAGCCGTATAACGAGATCGATAAGCCCGTCTAAATCCCGCAGTTCGTCCTTAGCCACCAGGTGCTCCTTCAGGACCAACGACAGTCCGTTTACGAAGGCGGCACGGAGGGCAGTGCTATTCCAGCCGGACCTCGCAGCCGCGATGCGGAAGTCGACTGCATAAGCAGCTGCGCTCCGGCGCCCCTGTCTCATTGACAGCAGCACGGCTGAAGCGGTCTCTCCTCTATTTGGGTGATCGAACACTGTTCTGAACTCCCTCACAAACCCATCGTATGTCAGAAGGAGCCGTGAATTTTGTTCCCAGAGCGCTGTAGCCCAAGCGCGTGCCTCACCGCGAAGCAGATTAATCACATAAGCTATCTTACTAGCATCAGTCGCGTACATGACGGGACGTTGTGCGAAGACGAGCGAACACTGCATAAGAAAGTCCACGCACGTCTCCACACAACCCCCGTACGGCTCTGGAGGGCTTATGTATGCTTCAGGGGAAGGTGGGAGGGGTCGTTGAATGACCTGTGGAACGTCACTGTTGCGCACAGGATTGACAGGAGGGGGAGCCGCAGCAGCGCCCTGGGGGCGCGCTTCCACCTGCGCGGCGAGAGCCTCCACCCTGCGGTTAAGGAGGACGTTCTGCTCGGTCATTAGATCCAACCGAGCAGTAAAAGCGGTGAGGATTCGCTGCAACTCACCGATCATGCCTCCTGCAGACGCCTGTGCGCCCTGCTCTTCCATTGGCCGTTCAACAGCCGGGTGACGCCCCTCGGGGTCCATGATGCTGGCCGAGATATCCTGTTGTGAAAGTGTAGGAACACGGACCCACAACAGGGGGCGCAAATGAACGGACAATGGAGGAAGTCAAATAACAACACTTTACTGTTGTGAATGAGCACAACAAACACAGCAGGTCACAATAGTATGCAATGAAGTCAATGTACAGAACGTGTCATGTGGGCAGGTTCGAAGATAAGAGACGTCTGTCCAAAGCAGAACCGGAACCACACGATTTCCTCCGCCACCGAACCCCGGGAATACTGGAGCCGCCAAGTCCCGAACTCCCAGGTGGTCACTGCCTCCGCTTGTCGGATCTGGTACTGCTGGCGAGGAACAAAAACAGTTAGATGTAGGTGGGTTTACACCCAGCAACACGTATGGTGGGAAAATCCACCTCCACCTCTCATCAAAAAGCTGGTAAATGCAGGAGTATGGTTACTTATCAACAGGTAGGAGAAAAGTCCAACTCGGTCTCCAGCTGCAAGCACTCACTCTGCTGTCAAAAACACAAAGCAACAATGTTCTGCTGTCAGAAAGATAATTCAATCGGCTGAGCTCGTTACCTCCTAAGAATAGCGATATCTCGGCAAAGAGGTGGAGATGTCGTCCTGCTGCTATACAGATGAAGATCAGATGATTGGTGACAGCTGTCATAGGTGATGAGTGACAGCTGTCACCCCGGCGGCTCCTGTGAGGCGGCAGCGCCCTCTTGTGCCTGGAGCCCGCACTCCAGGCAGGGTGCCCTCTGGTGGTGGTGGGCCAGCAGTACCTCCTCTTCAGCAGGCCCACACAACACTCAGAATATCAATTTGGATTTAAAGCCATGCATAGTACTGATTTCTGTATATACGTATGTTTTAAAAGAATTACTGAGTGATTATAAAGGGGAAAAACTCATCAATATTCTTGTGTTTCATGGATGCTTCTAAGGCATTTGATCATGTGAACCATGGAAAATTGTTCAGAAAATTGAGTGATGCTGGCGTTCCCAAATCCATAGTGAGGCTACTAATGTATTGGTATGCACATCAAAAAATGCAGGTGAAATGGGGTATTTGTATATCTTCCCCTTTTCAGGTCAGCAATGGAGTCAGACAAGGGAGCATTTTGTCTCCAATTTTATTTAATTTTTATATGACTGGTTTGTCTGAACAGCTGAATGGGTGAAGAACTGGTTGTGTGGTTGGGGATACAGTGGTGAACCATTTGATGTATGCTGATGACTGTGTTTTGTTTAGTCCCAGTTCTGCTGGGCTACAGCAATTGTTGAATGTGTGTGCCATGTATGGAGAAAAACATGACATAAAATATAATGATATGAAAAGTATGATCATGATTGCTAGAACGAATGATGACAAACATTTGGTTTTTCCTGATTTTACTCTGGCAGGTCATGTACTGAATGTATGTAATCAGGTGAGGTATCTTGGTCATGTGATCACAGATACGCTGAGTGATGATGAGGATATTTTTCGTCAGTGTCGTACGCTATATGTCAGAGCAAACACATTAGTTCAAAAATTTGGCTACTGCTCCGACGAAGTGAAGCTGGCTTTGTTTAAAGCATTTTATACACCTTTGTACACAAGAAAGCGAGCCTTCAGAGACTACAAGTGGCTTATAATGACGCTTTGTGAATTTGACTAAAAAGGCCTCGATGGATCAGTGCCACAGAAATGTTTGTGACAGCACGTGTGAACACTCGTCAAGCCATTTTAAGAATGATGACATTTAGGTTCATCTCTCGTTTAAATAATTCTGATAATAAGATTGTTCTTAAACTGATTAATATTTCCTACAGTGCCACACGGTATACATCACAGATTTGGAAACACTGGTATAAGTGTCTTTTATTCAAGGGCGTTTAGTGTCCCTATTTTATTTATTTATTTATATATTTTTGTTTGTTGTTGTTGTATGTATGGTGTTTTGTTTCTTTTATCTGGACCTTGAGTCTGTAATAAAGTTTATCTATCTATATGTGCTGAATTTGATGCTTGTATCACCATTTGAAGGATTGTTTCAGTTATCTGCTGCACTAATAAGCCAACTGAGCATGAACCAGCTGCTGTCTGTTATCTTAAACATGTTTGCACTCTTAAACAGCTAACAGACAGACATGCCAACCTGAATTAAAGGAGAAATGCTGCTTTTAACAACCTGGACCTCATTTCTGGCATAAAATACGGTTGTTTACTCATCAATATAAATTTGGTGTCATTAGAAGTCCAGAGTTTAAACGACGTGTTCAGTTCAAATATGAAGCAAACATTTTTCTTCTTCTAATAAGGCGGATTAGAACTTTTTGTGGTACACAGCACAAACTCATGGACAGCAGGAACCTAGCAGTCAATGTGACTCACTGATTTGAAAATGCAGCTCTTTCAACCAGACGTGTGGTGCCGTGACATGTCAATCATCTGTGTCCAATCAGCTTTCAGGGGAGTCCAGTGAAGCCCCGGCCTCCGCTCTAGTTCCACCTATGCCAGGAAGTGTTCAACATTTCCTGTTTCACTGTGAGTGAGAATTCGGCTAGTCCCTTTCATAAGGGTTTGGCAATGGTGTTATGTACATAGCATCATCTGTTTCAACAACAACAACAACAACATTATTGTGTACATACAGTATGAGTAAACTTTAAGAATACTTTAAGGAGTATATTTTCAGTATATAAATAGTAAGCTACAGGTAATATGCCAAGCAAAATTAAAGTATAAAAAGTAAAATAGTGAAATAACCAATGTGTATAACAGTATACTTTAAGTATACGATAATAAACTAAAAATAGGGACTCAAAGTATACAACTAGTACAATGGCAGTATATTGATAAGTGCACTTGTGGTATACTTTAAGCATAGGAGAGGGATATACCAAGTACATTGGTAGTATATAGATGAGTGTACTTGTTGTATACTTTAAAGTGTATTTTTGCAAACTTAAAACAAACTTTAAAATATACTTTTATAAACTTGAAATGTTTCAATTTAGTCCGAAAAAGTATTAAATTTGTGTACTTTGTAGTATACTAACAGTACATGGTCTGTAGTATACTTGCTATACTTATACTGGAGCATACTTAATAAAATGAACTTTAAGTATACTACTTTTTGCTAACGGTTAGTATATCTTGCTCCAAGTGCATAATAAGTGTTAGTACTTTGTGGCAGAAAGACGTAAAAAGTATACTACAGTATAAGTATAAGTTTTAGTATTAAAGTACAAGTGTAAGTCTTAGTATTAATGTACTTAGACTTTTGTTTATACTTTTCAGTATAAGCCAAGTATACTTCACTATACTATTCTTAAGTATATAAAATATAGTTTATAAAAAGTCACCTTCAAGTATACTTCCTCAATTTTAGTAAAAAATATGTATACTCATAGTACACTTGAATAAACTTCTTTTTGCTAAGGGCATTCATCAATAGAACTAATTGTTTTACACAAAATGAGTGTAACATGACATTCAGCAACATCACGTTCAATGATGTCATGATGATGTCATTGTACTGTAGTGAGTGTCGTCTGTTTCAAGTTGCTAAAATGGTTCAGTTTTTGCTGCCCAAATATCCATGAGTTGAACTGCAAAGAAGTGACGTCCGTGTCACCTAAAGAACTACCTGAGGATCAGCAGTGGGCACAGCCACACCAGTGGCCCGGTGTCACAGTCTGAGCCGTCCTCCCTTCTGATCGGTCCACCCTGTCTTCACTGCAAGCGTCACTTCGGAGCGTCAGCATCGATTCACAGATTATCGCCTCGTTTCTGCTTAAAGCTGCATTGCAGTTACAATATTATCTGTCTCAGTGACAGATATCTGAAGCTTTTGTACAACAATCATTTCCACATAAATTCAGTATTATTTCATAATAAAAGACGGGGGAGCGATCAGAGCGCCACAGCGGCACGTCCGAGTCTGACTCTCTGAGTCTGACTCTCTGAGTCTGACTCTCTACACCCAAAGCAATCAAAGGGAAGACTGTGATTATTAACCATCGGATGACAAAGTAAAACCTCTTAAATCATTCTAAAGTCAGTTTTAAGCAGAAACAAGGTGATAATCTGTTAATTGCTGCTGATGCTCCAAAATAGCGCATGCACAGTGAAGACGTGGGCAAATAAGAGCACGACACCGGCACTCCTGGCAATTAACCCTCGAAGAACATGGACAGCAACAAAATCATTGATGCTTTTGCTCTTAACCACAACAACAGGTGGATTGTACTGTTATGAAGACATCAATGGTCGGGGAAAGACCTCCCCTCTGCCTGCTGTTGGTGTTTTTCCCTGAGGCTATAAATGGACTGCATTTATATAGCGCTTTTCCATCTGAATCAGACGCTCAAAGCGCTTTACAATTATGCCTCACATTCACCCCGATGTCAGGGTGCTGCCATACAAGGCGCTCACTACACACTGGGAGCAATAGGGGATTAAAGGCCTTGCCCAAGGGCCCTTAGTGATTTTCCAGTCAGGTGGGGATTTGAACCCATGATCTTTTGGACTCAAGCCAGAAGATCATGCAAGTGTAGGTCTGTGGATATTTGTATTGAACAGTAGACCAAAGGGGTATTTCAGCAAACATGATTAAGCCAAATCCCCATTTATTTTGACAAGTTGCAACTTTCTAAGTGAGGGTTCCATTCCAGCAATCTCACTAACGCCAAGTCTTGCTGTGTTACCGTAATAACTTACAGAGGTGGAACGAAGTCATCATCAAGTCACTCTCAAGTCATGAATCAGCAAGTCATAATGACCACCAATTGTTTGCAAGCTGACTTGAGACTTGACTTGGGACTTGCAGATCAATGACTTGAGAATCACTTGACAGTGACTTCGTCCCACCTCTGGTAATTTATACTTCTGAACTAGTCTGGTCTGAACCAGGCTAATTCTCAGCCTTAGCCTGAGTTGTCTGCTTAACCAAATCTGTCAACTCTGGAAAATATCAGAGAGGGAGATAGTTTTTGCCATAAACATATCATGAATGTGCAACCCACCCTTGAGCCCTGTTAAATTAAATTTCTGGGATTGTTCCAACATCACAACACTCCAGTAGCTCGAAGCTCAGCATTCTGAAGCACATAATCCAACCCAACCACTCACTTACGGTGTCAAGTTATTTCATAATTTAGACATCAAAAACACCTATGGACATAATTTTAACAAGCTCTAAGAAACTTCAACGTGTTCACCACAGCAGTAGCATAAAGCATTGCAATCTGTAGAATAACGACACATTTATTTATCAGTACATTTCACCCAGAATGCATTGCATTGGCATGTTAATTGTACCCATTTAGTGAATGCCATCCTTTCTCTCTGAGTTTATTTATTGCTGCCGTGTTCCCTCTTTTCCTTATTAGATGTTTTGATTCCTCATAGGTCTCCATTATAAGTGCTGCTCTGAGGCCGTGAACGTTGCTGCTCGCTCTTTACGTTTTGCCGTTGTGAATCCAGTTGATCTGTGTTCGACAGCATTGGCTGCCTATGAATGGCGTGCACACGCAATTAGTCTTACTGGCTGAATCTGTCTTGACTTAGTTTGAGTTATGTGAACATGGCTTGACATTATATGAAACTGCTTTAGCTTCGTCTCGTTTGTTTGGCTTATTCAAGTCAGGCGTTTCACATTAAACGCCGCTTTTCTGAGCTTGCTTCATGGAACGGGCCCCAGGTCTGTGTGTGATTTTGATCATTCGGTGTGTCATCAGTGACGGACACAGATCTCTTATCATGCACCTACTCTATGGAACAGTCTCCCTACGACTGTGAGGCTCTCAGATTCCGTGTACATTTTTACTTGTGTCTTTTAATTGTGTATTAGGTAGCATTAGGTAGCTTCTTTAGCTCAGGTAAAATGGGCCAAAAAGAGATTTAACAGACACTGAAAAAGTAAATGGAAATTGCCTTTCAAAGGGATGCGATAGCTAACCTATGGAGCCGAGATCACTGGACAGCCAAATGTTTTGTTCCAGTCAATGGGGTCACAGGAAACGTAGAGAAGAAAAGATGCAAGATTACAGCCAAAGACTTGAGAACAATTAATCATGACAGTACCAGGAACCCAGTGCCCTCCAGCACCACCATATTCCAGAACTGCAACAGTGCTCAGAGACATGCCCAAGGTCAGGAAGACTGAAACAGGACCACCACTGAACAAGACTTGCAAGCTAAAACATAAAGATTGGATCAAGAAATACCCAAAGACTCATTCTTCAAAGGTTTTTTTTTTTTTGACAGACTGACTCTTGATGGACCACTTATTTGGACTCACATCACCACTTGAGTCAGACACCAACCAGCAAGATGGAGGAGATGTGGTTTGGCCTGCTGTTATTAAGGAGGAGCTGGTTGGACCTTTTTAGGTTGGAGATGGACTTAAAATCAACTCCCAAACCTATACTGCCACTTTTTAGAAGATACCTCCTTGAAGCAGTGGTACAGGATGAAGTCTACATTATTCACATGCATCCAAGTCCTCCACTGCTCAATGAGGAAAGACCTCAAAGAATGTGAGAATGTGCAGAACCTTCTTAAACATGAGATTTGCAATGAGGGCAAACAATGCACCTCTTTGAACAGAGTTTGGGAGGCTGAGGTTGCTGCTGGAACTGAACTTGATCTTGCATGGAAGGATCATGGCACTTATTGAGGAGAAGGGCAGCCAATGGGTTCGATATGCAACATTTAGCCCCATGTTCAAATGTTGCATATCGAACCAAGTGCCAACTTCACAGTGCTAAGAAGTGATAAAAGTGATTATTTGTTAATTTTGAGTTATTTGTTATACTGGAAAACTGTAGTTCTTCCTTCAGTGGTTTAATGATGACGGCGCACCGGGGTGGCGGGTCTGTGTCTTTGACGGTGGGAGCTGTAGTTTCCGAGCGCGCCTGAACGCAGCACGTCTTGTCCTCGCGCAGGAAGCTGCAGCCATGTTGTCTTTCTGCGCCGCCGCGGACGATGAGCCTGAACGGCGGCCGTCGGAGCAGCCATGGCCCTGTCGCTGAGCGGAGACGACGAGGAGTATGATTCAGAGTCTGAGCAGGTCAGTCCCCGCCGGTCCCGTCGCCCCACAGCTGCGGCTTCTCTCGGTTAAAGTGGAGCTTTTTGTCTGGATTTTTTTCTCCGCCTCTGCTCGGCTCACGGGGACAAATGTGTCTTCGGTAACGTTTCTGTGTTCATAAAGAATAGCGTCAGATGGACCGGATCAGCCACCGTTCAGCTGCTCTTAAAGGACATTTTGTTCGGCTTTTGTGATGATAACGTTGACAATTTGTCCTTCGGCAGAGGTAGACCTCCCAATCCCTGGACTTTCTGTAGACCGCAGAGCTGTGGACTAGCTATTAGACCTCCCGAGCCATGGACTTTCTGTAGACCTCCCTAGCCGTGGACTTTCTGTAGACCTCTTGATCAGTGGACTTTCTGTAGACCTCCCAGTCAGTGGACTAGCTATAGACCTCCCGAGCCGTGGACTTTCTGTAGACTGCAGAGCTGTGGACTAGCTATAGACCTCCCAGTCCATGGACTTTCTGTAGACCTCCCTAGCCGTGGACTTTCTGTAGACCTCTTGATCAGTGGACTTTCTGTAGACCTCCTGAACCGTGGACTTTCTGTAGACCTCCCGATCAGTGCACTAGCTATAGACCTCCCGAGCCGTGGACTTTCTGTAGACCTCCCGAACCGTGGACTTTCTGTAGACCTTCCGATCAGTGCACTAGCTATAGACCTCCCGAGCCGTAGACTTTCTGTAGACCTCCCGAGCCGTGGACTTTCTATAGACCTCCCGAGCCGTGGACTTTCTGTAGACCTCCAGAGCCGTGGACTTTCTGTAGACCTCCCGATCAGTGCACTTTCTGTAGACCACCCGATCAATACGAGCGCCTTGGGGCAACTGTTTGTTGTGATTTGGCGCTATACAAGAAAAAAGTTGATTGATTGATTGAATACACTAGCTATAGACTCCCCGAGCCGTGGACTTTCTGTAGACCTCCCGATCAGTGGAATAGCCGTAGACCTCCCAATCCCTGGACTTTCTGTAGACGGCAGAGCTGTGGACTAGCTATTAGACCTCCCGAGCCATGGACTTTCTGTAGACCTCCATAGCCGTGGACTTTCTGTAGACCTCTTGATCAGTGGACTTTCTGTAGACCTCCCAGTCAGTGGACTAGCTATAGACCTCCCAAGCCGTGGACTTTCTGTAGACTGCAGAGCTGTGGACTAGCTATAGACCTCCCGAGCCATGGACTTTCTGTAGACCTCCCTAGCCGTGGACTTTCTGTAGACCTCTTGATCAGTGGACTTTCTGTAGACCTCCCAATCAGTGGACTAGCTATAGACCTCCCGAGCCGTGGACTTTCTGTAGACCTCCCGAGCCGTGGACTTTCTGTAGACCTCCCGATCAGTGGACTTTCTGTAGACCTCCCGAACCGTGGACTTTCTGTAGACCTTCCGATCAGTGCACTAGCTATAGACCTCCCGAGCCGTGGACTTTCTGTAGACCTCCCGAGCCGTGGACTTTCTGTAGACCTCCCGAACCGTGGACTTTCTGTAGACCTTCCGATCAGTGCACTAGCTATAGACCTCCCGAGCCGTAGACTTTCTGTAGACCTCCCGAGCCGTGGACTTTCTATAGACCTCCCGAGCCGTGGACTTTCTGTAGACCTCCAGAGCCGTGGACTTTCTGTAGACCTCCCGATCAGTGGACTTTCTGTAGACCACCGATCCGTGGACTTTCTGTAAACCTCCCGATCCGTGGACTTTCTGTAGACCTCCCGATCCGTGGACATTCTGTAGACCTCCCAAGCCGTGGACTTTCTGTAGACCTCCCGATCCGTGGACTAGATATAGACCTCCTGAGCCATGGACTAGATATAGACCTCCTGAGCTGTGAACTTTTTGTAGACCTCCCGAGCTGTGGACTTTCTGTAGACCCCCTCATGGCCCTATGAGATGGTGGTTGTTTTTTTAAGTGCACCCCAAAAGAAGCTGGGCTCGTGTTTGGGGTGCACCTGTTAGGCACCTATATGTATTCATATAGTGAACTTCTATTGGTAGGTAGCGTCTGTCTCATTGGTCAGTATACGTCACATGATCATAAAGCTATGTACTTCTACATGATTTTGTCTTGATACATAGATTCCTAAACTATGTTAACCACAACAACCAATCCCAACCCTAAAAATAACAAGGCTGCACTATGTATGAATAGAATTTGGAATTATTAACTCAGTAGGACTAGAATTTGGAATTATTAACTACACACAAATACAATATGGAATCATTAACTACACACAAATACAATATGGAATCATTAACTACACATGAATAGAATTTGAAATAATTAACTATGTACGAATAGAATTTGGAATCATTAACTACACACAAATACAATTTGGAAGCATTAACTGCACACGAATAGAACTTGGAATCATTAACTATGTATGAATAGAATTTGGAATCATTAACTACACACAAATACAATTTGAAATCATTAACTACACACAAATACAATTTGAAATCATTAACTACACACAAATAGAATTTGGAATCATTAACGACACAAATAGAACTTGGAATCATTAACTATGTATGAATAGAATTTGGAATCATTAACTACACACAAATAGAATTTGGAATTTACTACGCACGAATAGAGTTTGGAATTATTAACTACGCACAAATACAATTTGAAATCATTAAATATGTACAAATAGAATTTGGAGTCATTAACTATGTTCGTGGGGGGGCAAGGAGCCTGAGCTTGTGTGGGAGGTTGAGAGATACCGACTAGAGATAGTCGGGCTCACCTCCATGCACAGCTTGGGCTCTGGTACCCAAATCCTGGAGAGGGGCTGGACGCTTCATTTTTCTGGCGTTGCCCATGGGGAGAGGCGGAGAGCTGGGGTCGCATTGCTTATTGCTCCCCAGCTCAGTCGCCATGTGTTGGAGTTCACTCCAGTGAATGAGAGGGTCGCGTCCCTACGCCTTCGGGTCGGGGACAGGTCCCTCACCGTTGTCTCGGCCTACAGGCCGAGCGGCAGTGCAGATTACCCAACCTTCTTGGAGTCCCTGGGAGGGGTACTGGATAGCGCTCCGACTGGGGACTCCATTGTTCTCTTGGGGAATTTCAATGCCCACATGGGCGGCGACAGTGAGACCTGGAGGGGGGTGATCGGGAGCACGGCCTCCCCGATCTGAACCCAAGTGGTGTTCAGTTGTTGGACTTCTGTGCTAGTCACAGTTTGTCCATCACGAACACCATGTTTGAGCACAAGGGTGTCCATAAGTGCACGTGGCACCAGGACACCTTGAGCCGGAGGTCGATGATCGACTTTGTAGTCGTATCATCTGACCTTCGGCCACGTGTCTCGGACACTCGAGAGAGGGGCAGAGCTGTCAACCGATCACCACCTGGTGGTGAGTTGGATCCGCTGGGAGTGGAGGAAGCCGGTCAGACCCGGCAGGCCCAAACGTATCGTGAGGGTCTGCTGGGAACGACTGGCGGAACCCTTTGTCAGCGAGGTCTTCAACTCCCACCTCCGGGAGAGCTTCTCCCAGATCCCGGGGGAGGTTGGAGACATGGAGTCCGAGTGGACCATGTTCTCCACCTTCATTGTCGATGCGGCCGCTTGTAGCTGTGGTCACAAGGTCTCTGGTGCCTGTCGCGGCGGCAGTCCCCGAATCTGGTGGTGGACACCAGAAGTAAGGGATACCGTCAAGCTGAAGAAGGAGTCTTACTTGTCCTTGTTGGTAGGTGGGACCCCGGAGGCAGCTGACAGGTACCGGCAGGCCAAACGTGCCGCAGCCTGTGCGGTCGCAGAGGCAAAAACTCAGGTCTGGGAGGAGTTCGGGGAGTCCATGGAGGAGGACTATCGGTCGGCCTCGAAGAGATTCTAGCAAACCGTCCGACGCTTCAGGAGGCGGAAGCAGCTCTCCACCAGCACTGTTTACGGTGCGGGTGGGGAGCTGTTGACCCTGACTGAGGATGTTGTCGGGCAGTGGAAGGAATACTTCGAGGATCTCCTCAATCCCATCGTCACGTCTTCCGAAGAGGAAGCAGAGACTGGGGACTCAGAGGCAGACTCATCCATTACCCAGATCGAAGTCACTGAGGTGGTTAGAAAGCTCCTCGGTGGCAAGGCTCCTGGGGTGGATGAAATCCGACCTGAGTACCTTAAGTCTCTGGATGTTGTGGGACTGTCTTGGCTGACATGCCTCTGCAACATCGCGTGGCGATCGGGGACAGTGCCTCTGGATTGGCAGACCGGGGTGGTGGTCCCTCTGTTTAAGAAGGGGGACCGGCGGATGTGTTCCAACTATAGGGGGATCACACTCCTCAGCCTCCCCGGTAAGGTCTATTCCAGAGTACTGGAGAGGAGAATTTGACCGATGGTCGAACCTCGGATTCAGGAGGAGCAGTGTGGTTTTTGTCCTGGTCGCGGTACACTGGACAAGCTCTACACGCTCCATCGGGTGCTCGAGGGTTCATGGGAGTTCGCCCAACCAGTCCACATGTGTTTTGTGGATCTGGAGAAGGCATTCGACCGTGTCCCTCGGGGCGCCCTATGGGGAGTGCTCCGGGAGTACGGGGTCCGGGGTCCTTTGCTAAGGGCTATCCGGTCCCTGTACGACCGCAGCAGGAGGTTGGTTTGCATTGCCGGTAGTAAGTCAAACCTGTTTCCAGTGCACGTTGGCCTCCGCCAGGGCTGTCCTTTGTCACCGGTTCTGTTCATTATTTTTATGGACAGAATTTCTAGGCGCAGCCAGGGTGTAGAGGGGGTCTGTTTTGGGAACCACAGAATCTCGTCTCTGCTGTTTGCTGACGATGTGGTTCTGTTGGCTTCGTCAAATCAGGACCTTCAGTGTGCACTGGGGCGTTTTGCAGCCGAGTGTGAAGCGTCCGGGATGAAAATCAGCGCCTCCAAATCCGAGGCCATGGTTCTCGACCGGAAAAAGGTGCTTTGCCCTCTTCAGGTCGGTGGAGTGTCCTTGCCTCAAGTGGAGTAGTTTAAGTATCTCTGGGTCTTGTTCACGAGTGAGGGACGGATGGAGCGTGAGATCGATAGACGGATCGGTGCAGCATCTGCAGTGATGCGGTCGCTGTATCGGACTGTCGTGGTGAAGAGAGAGCTGAGTAGGGGGGCAAAGCTCTCGATTTACCGATCGATCTACGTTCCGATCCTCACCTATGGTCATGAGATTTGGCTCATGACCGAAAGAACGAGATTGCGAGTACAAGCGGCCGAGATGAGTTTCCTCCACAGGGTGGCTGGGCGCTCCCTTAGAGATAGGGTGAGGAGCTCGGTCACTCGGGGAGGAGCTCGGATTTGAGCCGCTGCTCCTCCACATCGAAAGGAGTCAGTTGAGGTGGCTCGGGCATCTTTTCCGGATGCCCCCTGGACGCCTCGCTGGAGAGGTATTCCGGGCACGTCCCACTGGGAGGAGGTCCCGGGGAAGACCCAGGACACGCTGGAGGGATTACATCTCTCGGCTGGCTTGGGAACGCCTTGGGGTTCCCCCGGAGGAGCTGGGGGAGGTGTGTGTGGATCGGGAGGTCTGGGCGGCTTTGCTTGAGTTGCTGCCCCCGCGACCCGACTCCGGATAAAGCGGAAGAAAATGCAATTGGAGCAGTTAGGGGGCTATTCAAACGGGCCAACTATTATGATATTGCTCCTGAAAACGATCTTTGCCATATCATGTGAGGTCAATCTGGCCTACGATTGGATTTTGGAAAACCATGTGACGGAGAACCAATTCTGATTGGACACTCACATTGCGCACGTCATCACACATCTTCTATGAGGAGTACCAAGATGGCTGATGGTGGATCGAAAGTCCGTGGAGTTAACTTTTCAGCAAAAAAAAAAAAAAGTAAGTTTCTATCTCAAATCATTAAAAAGTCGGTCCCAGAGGGTTAATGGTGAATGGCAGTAATTCCCAGACCCCTTCCGGACAACCAATGAATCTGAATGTTTCAACCTCTTAGCAGGAAAAACTACAGAGGATCTTCAGACAGCACAAAATCCCAGTTTACTTTAAACCGGTTAACACCTTGAGACAGAAATGAGTTCACCCTAAGGACAGGATCCCTAGTTACAAACAGAGCAATGTAGTGTATTCTATCAGATGTCAGGAAAACTGTAACGAACACTACATAGGTGAGACTAAGCAACCTTTACACAAAAGGCTATACCAGCACCGCAGAGAGGGCGCCAGTGGACCTCAGTCTGCAGTTCATCTCCACCTTAAAGACACTAACCACACGTTTGAGGACAAAGAAGTTGTCCTCAAACGTTAGAATTCATCATAGTACAGAAACAGCATTAGTGAAGGTTACAAATGATCTTCTTATGGCCTCAGACAGTGGACTCATCTCTGTGCTTGTTCTGTTAGACCTCAGTGCTGCTTTTGATACTATTGACCATAAAATTTTATTACAGAGATTAGAGCATGCCATAGGTATTAAAGGCACTGCGCTGCGGTGGTTTGAATCATATTTATCTAATAGATTACAATTTGTTCATGTAAATGGGGAATCGTCTTCACAGATTAAGGTTAATTATGGAGTTCCACAAGGTTCTGTGCTAGGACCAATTTTATTCACTTTATACATGCTTCCCTTAGGCAGTATTATTAGACGGCATTGCTTAAATTTTCATTGTTACGCAGATGATACCCAGCTTTATCTATCCATGAAGCCAGAGGACACACACCAATTAGCTAAACTGCAGGATTGTCTTACAGACTTAAGGACATGGATGACCTCTAATTTCCTGCTTTTAAACTCAGATAAAACTGAAGTTATTGTACTTGGCCCCACAAATCTTAGAAACATGGTGTCTAACCAGATCCTTACTCTGGATGGCATTACCCTGACCTCTAGTAATACTGTGAGAAATCTTGGAGTCATTTTTGATCAGGATATGTCATTCAAAGCGCATATTAAACAAATATGTAAGACTGCTTTTTTGCATTTACGCAATATCTCTAAAATTAGAAAGGTCTTGTCTCAGAATGATGCTGAAAAACTAATTCATGCATTTATTTCCTCTAGGCTGGACTATTGTAATTCATTATTATCAGGTTGTCCTAAAAGTTCCCTAAAAAGCCTTCAGTTAATTCAAAATGCTGCAGCTAGAGTACTGACGGGGACTAGAAGGAGAGAGCATATCTCACCCATATTGGCCTCTCTTCATTGGCTTCCTGTTAATTCTAGAATAGAATTTAAAATTCTTCTTCTTACTTATAAGGTTTTGAATAATCAGGTCCCTTCTTATCTTAGGGACCTCATAGTACCATATCACCCCAATAGAGCGCTTCGCTCTCAGACTGCAGGCTTACTTGTAGTTCCTAGGCTTTGTAAGAGTAGAATGGGAGGCAGAGCCTTCAGCTTTCAGGCTCCTCTCCTGTGGAACCAGCTCCCAATTCGGATCAGGGAGACAGACACCCTCTCTACTTTTAAGATTAGGCTTAAAACTTTCCTTTTTGCTAAAGCTTATAGTTAGGGCTGGATCAGGTGACCCTGAACCATCCCTTAGTTATGCTGCTATAGACTTAGACTGCTGGGGGGTCCCATGATGCACTGAGTGTTTCTTTCTCTTTTTGCTCTGTATGCACCACTCTGCATTTAATCATTAGTGATTGATCTCTGCTCCGCTCCACAGCATGTCTTTTTCCTGGTTCTCTCCCTCAGCCCCAACCAGTCCCAGCAGAAGACTGCCCCTCCCTGAGCCTGGTTCTGCTGGAGGTTTCTTCCTGTTAAAAGGGAGTTTTTCCTTCCCACTGTCGCCAAGTGCTTGCTCACAGGGGGTCGTTTTGACCTTTGGGGTTTTTACGTAATTATTGTATGGCCTTGCCTTACAATATAAGGCGCCTTGGGGCAACTGTTTGTTGTGATTTGGCGCTATATTAATAGAATTGAATTGAATTGAAAGGAAGTTAAAATATTAGCCAGAGAGAAGAAATGGTTTGAGAGAGGGGTCAAGGAGACATTCTTTGTGAAACGTTTGAAACCCAGCCTTAACCGGGGAGGGGGTCTGAGACACACTTTATCCCCTGTTTACAATGGGGTACTCAGATCAAAGCAGTTTCAGTCTTTTGTTCATGGTAATGAGTCATTCACATCATCAGCAGAGTCGTCAAGGGAGCCATCAGGAGAGGGACAGCTGCCCTGTCATTAGGAGGGTGCTAACTAGAGCACAATAGGTGCTAATTAGAGCTATTGTTTAGTCACTAGCCTCTAGCAGTCTGCCTCTCGGTAGGAGGGGTCTGGTTAGGTTTAAAACTCCAGCTTTTGTGACTTCTTGATTATTCTTCTCTATAAGAGTCAAGACAGAAGTCAGACCACCAGAGCAAGAATTTTAGCTGAGGAAGTTTCTGCGATTTGAAGCGAAACGTCCTCGCGTCAAGCAACCCAGTCCAGTCGAAGATTCAAGCTTCTCTACTATGGAAACCACCTGGACAACTGAGAGCCTACACAGAAACATTGCGACCAACTGTGGGCATGAGGCCCTGGCACTGGTACGTAAGCTGGAAAAGACTGCTGAAAAGATAGCTAACTTTAGAAACCACTTAAGATTTAACCTGAGATGCAACAAAACAATCTTATTCCCAAATGTATGAAGCAAAAGGCACTAGAAGCAGGTCACACAGCAGAAAAGATACAGCACAGTTACCTGAGGAGGATTTTGGGTCTTAGAATTAGAAGGCTTCATTTTAAAATATTAGACCTCCAAAATAATCTTGATAGTCTGCACAAAATGTTAGAAACTTTAGTGGCGGAAGAGGCCCATAATAAGATCACAAAGTTCATAGTTAAAATTCAAATGGCTGAGCATTTAAAAAGTAAGGAGCGGCAAATAGGAAGTTTCACAACCTTTTAGTGCAGAAAAGGCGTACTTTCAGTGGGAGTATTTTTAAAGATACACCCAGACAAATTAGTGACAACAGGGAAAATTGGGTAAAGAATCTCTCCAACAGGGTTCTTTACCCAAACAGAAAAGTATGTGCTCGCTAAAGGACTAAATTTCTCAGTGACCCCTAAACATATACCGACAGTAGATTACATCACTGCAGTAGAGTCAGCCATTAAACATAACAGTTTGTCAGAGTCAGAAGCTGGGGACCTCCGACTAAGAGTCACAGCAGTGCTGAACAGTGCTAAACCTCCTCCGTCCAACATCACAGAAGAAGAACGGAAAGCTTTGTCAGCACTGCAAAAGGACCAAAGCATCCTTATCCTGCCAGCGGATAAAGGCAGATGCACGGTGGTCCTGAACACATCGGACTACAAGGCCAAGATCAACAATTTGCTCAGTGACTCCAATACATACGAACATCTGAAGAGAGACCCCACGAGCGGCTGTAAGAAGAAAATCATTAGCTACCTCCAAAACCTGGAGAAAGAGGGACTCATCGACAGGCAGACATACTACAGACTGTACCCTGGGGATGCCACTCCATGCATCTATGGACTGCTCAAAATCCACAAACAGGACGTGCCACTCAGGCCTATTGTATGTAGCACAGATTCCATCACGTACAATTTGGCCAAGCACCTCAAGTGGATCTTGGCTCCTCTAGTGGGTAACTCAGAACACCATGTGGAGAACACACAAGATTTTGTGAACAAGATCAAGGACCTGCAGCTGGAGGCAGATGAAACAATCGTGTCATTTGATGTGACTTCGTTGTTCACCTGCATCCCCACCGCTAAGGCCGTCTCAGCTGTGAGGCAGAGACTGCTGGAGGATGTGTCTCTACTTGAAAGGACCAAACTCACACCAGACCACATCTGCCAACTCTTGGAGATCTGTCTTAACACCACGTATTTCCTGTTTAGGGGGAATTACTACAGGCAGATTCATGGTTGTGCGATGGGGTCTCCGGTATCCCCCATTGTGGCCAATCTGTACATGGAGCGAGTGGAGAAGACAGCCTTGACGTCTTTCACGGGCATCCCTCCCAGTCACTGGTTCAGATATGTTGATGACACATGAGTTAAAATCAAGCAGCAGGAAGTTGAGGACTTTACAGAACACATCAACTCGGTGGACGCCAATATCAAGTTCACATGTGAGGATGCCAGAAACAACCATTTAGCCTTCTTGGACTGTGATGTTACAATTGGAGAGAACAGGCAGCTCCAGACAGGGGTTTACAGAAAACCAACTCACACTGACCAATATCTGCTCTTTGGCTCAAACCACCCCCTTGAACACAAGCTCGGGGTGATCAGGACGCTTCAATACAGAGCCCTACAGGTGCCCACAACTGCAGAGGGAAGGGCTAAAGAACAACAACTTGTCTGGAAAGCCCTCACAGTATGTGGGTACCCACGATGGTCCCTGGACAAAGTGCAGAAGTCCCAGAGAACAAAGAGACCAGATAGACAGGAGACGGAGACAAGAAGAAGAGGAGTGTCTCTCCCTTATTTAGCAGGAGTAGGGGAAAAACTACAGAGGATCTTCAGACAGCACAAAATCCCAGTTTACTTTAAACCGGTTAACACCTTGAGACAGAAATTAGTTCACCCTAAGGACAGGATCCCTAGTTACAAACAGAGCAATGTAGTGTATTCTATCAGATGTCAGGAAAACTGTAACGAACACTACATAGGTGAGACTAAGAAACCTTTACACAAAAGGCTATACCAGCACCGCAGAGAGGGCGCCAGTGGACCTCAGTCTGCAGTTCATCTCCACCTTAAAGACACTAACCACACGTTTGAGGACAAGGAAGTTAAAATATTAGCCAGAGAGAAGAAATGGTTTGAGAGAGGGGTCGAGGAGGCATTCTTTGTGAAACGTTTGAAACCCAGCCTTAACCGGGGAGGGGGTCTGAGACACGCTTTATCCCCTGTTTACAATGGGGTACTCAGATCAAAGCAGTTTCAGTCTTTTGTTCATGGTAATGAGTCATTCACATCATCAGCAGAGTCGTCAAGGGAGCCATCAGGAGAGGGACAGCTGCCCTGTCATTAGGAGGGTGCTAACTAGAGCACAATAGGTGCTAATTAGAGCTATTGTTTAGTCACTAGCCTATAGCAGTCTGCCTCTCGGTAGGAGGGGTCTGTTTAAAACTCCAGCTTTTGTGACTTCTTGATTATTCTTCTCTACAAGAGTCAAGACAGAAGTCAGACCACCAGAGCAAGAATTTCAGCTGAGGAAGCTTCTGCGATTTGAAGCGAAACGTCCTCGCGTCAAGCAGCCCAGTCCAAGATTCAAGCTTCTCTACAACCTCTTAGCAGTAAAGGAAAGTTTTTCATGCTAGAAATAAGGTCTACAATAAAAAGTGTGACACATTACTGCATAAACTGAGTTAATCAAACTGAGTTGAACTGAAACGGGAGAAATGTGGGGTGAATGTAATCGCAAAGTTATTACAAACAACATCCTTATGCTTTTGTCAGCCGATCAGTGCAGTGTGACGGTGAACTACGGGGCCGGTGATGAACACATTTAAGCAGGGGTGTAAGCAGCTCTCAGTTGAATGGAGTCAGAGCTCCATCTACTGGACACAAACGGTGCAAGGACATTTTACATTGCTGACACAAACATTATTTCAGTAACTGTTCTGTTTATGAGAAATTATCGGCGTTCTATCGCCAAAATTTAGGCCGATAATGAGTACTTTGAAAAGGGCTTATATCGGCCGATAATATTGGCCGGCCGATATATTGGTCGGGTTGTAATAAAAATAGAAAAAAGGTCCAGCTTTCCTCTCCAGGTCAGCAGGTGCATTTCTGGAAAACGTCTTATTATTCTGCATTTTACTCTGCATTTGTTGGCATTTCTCAGCGTGTGATGTGCATTTTAGGAAAAGTAGAAACATCCCGATGGCTGACAGTGAACCGAACACCGCTTCGTCCGATAACGAAGTTTGTGAGCTTTTATTCAAAAGTGAAGGTGAAGGTTCAGATTTACAGAGGCTGTGCAGAGAGACAGAAGACGACAAACTTCACCCCGAAACTCTTAATTTTTTCAGAGTCTGTCCAGTTTTGGATTCTGTGGTGATGCTACTGTTTGTCGCTGGACACTATTTTAGTCCCGCCATGAGCGAATTTCGAGTCCCATTCTGCCGTTTTCTTCATAAAAGCCTCCTTGTTCACTGCCACAGAGGCAGTATCGCTCTTAGTCTCTGATCTGATTGATCCCAAAGCAGACAGCATTGATCAAGTCGGCTGTGTACCCGCCTCCTTACGCTCGGCGCTGGGGTGCCTCCTCCCCAGGCGTTGCGGCGATTGCTATCCCCCGCATGGGCTGTGGTCAGGCCAAGACGAAACTAAAAATGCAGATCTCGTCCTCTGATCATTTGGCTTCATGTAACGTTTGCATTTTGTTATGGTTTGTGTCATCTGGATGTAAACTGGATCAAATAAAGAGCTGAAGTTGTTTATGTGAAATTTCCCGCAAAAGCAGGTTTGCACACCAATAGATTCCCACCAAGTCTCCCGCTAAAACATCATGAGATGACACTACACTATAGTGGTGCTAGATGGCAGTATAACGGCGTGGCGCCGTTGTTCTATTCGTCTGGGGAGAACCCTGTAAGCACTAACCTGTTTTTGCGCTGACAGTACTAGGAAGACATCATGTCACTCTGAATCTCTGTTCAGTGCAGTGTTGCCAGATATAACAGACAGTTTCCACGCTAAATGCTCATAAAAGCGGTCTTCAACCTGTAAAGTAAAATTCCAAATGTCTCAATCTGGCAACCTTGCTCTGCTGCTACCAGGGGCTTATACTCTCTCTCTCTCTCTCTCTCTCTCTCTCTCTCTCAGAGAGAGAGAGAGAGCGAGCGCGCACGAGAGAGCGCTTTTATGAGACGATGCGACACAGTGAAACAGTCCTCATATATAATTAGTCCAGTATGATAAAGTGAAGCAATGATCTTGTGATGACAGTGTTATAGGTGGAGATCACATCGATTAAATATAAACCTTATATGGTCTGACAGTTCAATGGACGTAGAACATTGGATTATACATGTACATGTATGTTTGTTGACAAGTGTGCCATGCTGAAAGTGGAAAATGCTGAAAATCAAGTAAGTCTAGCAGGGCTTGACAATAAGGCAATTTATGCACTGGCCCACAGGGCCAGTAGAATCTGAAAGTTACTGGCCCGGATGAAAATATCACTGGCCCATACTTTCACGCCTGTGCCGAACCGGGGGGTAACTGATAAGAATTTTTTAAATCAACACTCAGACATTAGAATTGGGTTTCCTTAATGTAAAAACACTTGAAAACAAACACAAAATTCTTATACTACATGATAAAAACCTTAAAGTGAGTAAACTTTGAAAAAAATGTCGGTAGGTAACTGATAGGAATTTTTTCAACACTCAGACATTAATACAAAAATAAATTTATTTCTTGATCATTTACAAAATTAATATGTTAAATTTCATAAACCAAGTTCCCTTGCTAATGTTGTCACCGTGGGGTTTCCACAAGGGCATACTGATTAGACTTTTAAACTGGCGTATGAAATCATACCACATTGTCTACCAGGACATGGTATATTTATACTTACTTGTTAGCATATTCTGGCATGGCCCTACAAGTTCCACAGAAGACAACCTCACTCTCCTCATCACGCTCCAGCCATGGCCGTCTTTTCTTCCAGGAAGTTTGCCAAGTTTTCCTCACCCTTTTCTTCTTATATTCAGCATCAGCAGCCTTCCTCTTCTGTGCTTGTTTTGAGGGTGATAGCTGTTCTTTCCTTTGCTTTCCTGGTTTCTGCCCAGGGGCAGGAGGTTTCAAGAAATTCATAATATTCACTGCGCTCGATCTTGCTTAAGCGAAAATGACGCGTCGATGTTGAAGCGAAATTTGCGCCACATCAGAAGATGCGCCTGCAGACGAAGTTTGTCTGCACTTCGGCAGTGTTCCCAACATTGCGAAGTGGTGCAACATGTCCTGTCTCTGGTAGCAGCCTGTGAGCAGGACGTATGTCTCTTTTGTCCTTTATTTCACAACTATGACAAGAGTTTTTGGAGGAGCAGCAGCCCCACAGCAGCGGGAGCGGAGTTTCTTTTTCTTTTTTTTTCTTTTTTTTTTAATTGTTTACATGTGCGCGCGTGAACGGGACAGTTGGTCCTCAAGTTGGGTCCTGCAGAGGCAGAAGGACCGCTGAAAGCAGCCATCATCCAGACGCAGCTCCTGCAGCAAATAATGATACTGCCTGAATTGGGAACGTCTCATGACGTTTGTCAGCTTTCCACAACAACTCGCTCCGTGTGATCAAGGTCCGTCATGTTAACATGACTGACAACCGGAGCCGGCGAGCTGAATGGAAGCTCCTCCTATTTGATGATGCACCGGGGCGAATTTTCGCAGCAAAAGCAGAGCGACACACCGGGTGAAGGAGGTGCGTCCGTTGCCACGCGACCCCCGCGAATTTGTAGCATCTGATCGCGCCTGGTGTGAACGCGGCATTAGACTAATAAATCTGCCCAAAGCGATTTTAATTCTTACTGGCCCATACGGACCAGTGAAATATGAACTTCACTGGCCCGTGGTGGCCCGGAACATGTAAAAAAGGCTGCCGGGCCATCGGACCAGTGCTATTGTCGAGCCCAGGATATTTGTATCAAACGATCTCCAGACTCGTATAATCGAGTGAAACGATTTAAGGGCCTTTCATCAGGCCAGTCCGTCAACGTGTCCCAAGACGCATGACGTCAGACGCATCACTTCGGAAGCAGCAAGGGGGCGGGATTGCTACGTCACACTCTGGCTGTTTCCACAACCTGAAAAAAGTTCAGCGATCACCATCTTGAATTTGCGTCGCCTGAACCACAAAAAAGCTTTAAAAAAAACAGCACCCTGCTGGGAGAAGCTTTTTTTCAGCTACTTTACGGAGTGACGCCGACCGAGGGAGGAGTGACGACTTGGTGGGATATCGATCGAACCGCGACAGTGGGCCGACCTGCACGGAGAAGCCGGCTTTCAGGCATCATTCCTGGGCAGAGCGAGGCAGGCAGCCGGGGTGATGGAGCAAACCCACTCAGTCCGAAATCTCCCACTTTTTGGATATATGCGAAGTCCCAGTTTGCCCAGCAGAGTTTAGTTCTGCAGCTTTATCGAGGTGAGAATAATGTAAAAATAAAACGTGACGTTTACTGAACTGCTGTGAAAGTTTAATGATCGGCTAACATTAGCTTAGCCTTTTAGCACATTTGAGCTGAGTGAACGCTTTAATTTGTAAATGGTTCAGTCTTTTTTATTTTTACCAAATAAAGCTACAGCTTTTTTCAGACACCACAAAAGCTCAACTTTAAATAACTTATTTTTTGGGGGTATTTTTTTTCCATCGTTTTCCACCGTTTTTTTTCCCTTTTTTATATATAAACTGTTTAGTGTTTCTTTATATTTAAAGAAATATTTTTATTTGTCCTAATCAGGAACATTTGCTGTGCAGACAACCAAACTTCCATTGATGAGCTGAACACCACGTCCTGTTATGTGTCGGACGCAGCCTGGAGAACTGACCAGCGTTTGAAGGACCCAGTATAAAATAAGCAGAGCACGGTACAAAGGATAACAGAGTTTAATGAACATAACAGTGCTGTGAAAAAATATAAAAGTGCGCGGTCTGGCGTGGTGGTTTTGCGGTGCACTCCCAGCAGCGCTAACGGTCCGGAGCCAGAACCAATTCGGACCCAAGGACCCCGCCGACACCCCCCAGGTGGCCGCGACAAACCGAGTCTGTGAAAGAAGAAATCATCATGTGAGTCCACACTCAACACACAGAGAGAACGCTCAAAGGTGCACAAACAGCAAACACTTCCTGGCTTAATTACTAATCAGCTTCCCACCCTGCAGGCATGGAACACCCAGTTCACAAAACTCCTCTGCAGAGGAAGCTGATTACACGACCAACATACAGCTCAATATAATAAGGTGTGAGGGACACATTTACTGACTGTATAAATGTTAGTCACAAAATCTAACGTACCTCAGGAAGTGTGCTGACGAGCGTGAGACCTCACCCCCTCCTCTTTCACAGACCATGCATCAAACCTGGACGTTCTCTGCATCCACTGATGATGAGATGGCTCCCGAGACGACGATCTCACCCGTCTGGTCACAAGGTCGAGTCTCTGGCAAATACACACTGTGTACTCCAGTCTTAAATGCCACCATGTTCCAATCCATGTAGATGCACCACAGCTGTGAGTCCTGACGAGCCGCAGGTGATCAGGGTGAGGTCCTGATAAACTCAGCTACACAGCCACTCAGTCCCAAATGCAAGCCACCTGGAAGGAAAAACAAAAGACAGGACAAAAGACAGAAACAAAAAGGCAGCCAGCCCCCCCCAGCCATACAACACGTCCAGTTGAAAGAAACAGCACCAGAGTTCAAAGCTGCAGAAGAGACCTTCATCTGGTCCCGAGAATTCAGCATAACATCACCTGCTTCTAAATAAAAGGCTCTTTCAACAGCAACTATTTTATTATTTTTAAAAAAGCTGTTTCATTTTATATTTTAACAATAAATGAACGGATAAATTTCTCCAAAAGGAGATAAGGAGACGTGGTCAAGGGAATGATGACAAAAATACAAACTAATGAACATAAATTGAAACAAAAACAATGCAGCCGCACTATGTCCTAGTAGCACAAGTCAGGGAGATGCCCAAAGACACTGACCAACTGGTCAGTGACAACAAGGAAGGGAGAGTAAAACAGAAAAATAATATATAATATGATATTTTTAATATTTATTTTATTCATTTTATGTTTTATACAGGTAAGGTATAGTACATTTTTAATTTGGAGGTTTTGCGCACATTGTCTATAACAATTTTTTTTTTTTATAGAGTGAGAGAAATGCTGAATAAATGCATTGTGTAACTAAAAAAAATAATCATTTGAATAATCGTGATTTCAATATTATCTAAATAATCGTGATACTGATTTTTTCCATAATCGAGCAGCCCTAGCTCTACATAGCCATTTACCTTCTGGCCCGGTGGTGGGCCAGAAACAGATTTTGTTTATTTCTATTTATATTCAGAGATCAAGGATCCACCATGTAGAGTTTATTTATGTCCAGAGTTTAACCCTCTGGGGTCTGAGGGCATTTTTTGGACAGTTCACTTGCTTGGCATAAATGTTTTATTATTGCTGTTAACAGCTCTCCCTGCATCCCACAATCAAGTTTTATGTCTCTTTTTTTTACAGGACAACCTGTGCTTTCAGAATATGTATGTTTTTGTTGTGCTTTATAAGTGTAATAAAGGTTTTCAATCAAAACTAGGCAAGGAAGAAATAAAGTGAAAAATAATTTTCCACATACATTTATTCAAAACACACAGCAAACTATAATAAACAACTGTTTTGACACTTTATAAAGGTAATATGAGGTCTTGTGTGAAAGTCTGTACAACAAAAAGGTTCAAACAACACAAATGCATATTTTGAACAATATATACAAAATAGTTGGTATGCGTTTTGTTGTCCATTGATATGGTAAACAGTGCTTTACGCAGAGAAAGCAACAGAGTTATCCAGTAACATTCACATGCAAACTAGTGGAGCAATCCTGATAGACGCTCTTTGAGCACGTGAGATTGTCATCGAGGCTTTCCGTGTACTCCTGCTTTCACTGATCGCTGTGCGTAATGCTGCAGAGCGCACCGAGTATGTACTAATAGTATGTACTCATTGGAGCACCCAGGGGGGCTATTCAAACGGGCCAACTAGTAACACATCACTCCTGAAAATGATCATTGGATTTTCACGTGAGGTAAATCTGCCCTACGATTGGATTTTGGAAAACCATGTGACGGTGAACCAATTCCGATTGGACACTCACGTTGTGCACGTCATCACACAGCTTCTATGAGGAGTACAAAGATGGCCGATGGCTGGCTCGAAAGTCCGCGGAGTTAACTTTTAAGCAAAAAAAAAAGTAAGTTTCTATCTCATATTATTCAAAAGTTATTTATGATTTAGTAAAGCTTGGTCTTAGCCATCGTATACGACGGCGTCGACCCCAGAGGGTTAAGGATCCAGTGACCAATTTCATATTTATTTACTTTAAGACTCAATAAAATGTTTTTGACATAGAAAACCTTTAAAGCCTACTTTTAGTACACAGAAAATTCACAAGCGGTATCGATAAGGGAATCGATAAGGAATTAGATCGATAAGCGGAATTGATAATGGTATCAATATCGATAAAATCTTATCAATACCCATCCCTAACCATGCTCCATGCTCCCGCAGAATCTCGCGCACATTGAAATGTATGTTGTTGATGCATGGAGCATGCGTTTGCCCGTTTCCGTCACCGATCTTCGGCAATGTTCGTTAGCATCTTTAAATGTGCGGGAAGCTGCAAGAAATGAAGACAAACAAGACGCAAATGTAACAGAACACTTTGAAATTCGAATTGAAATATGTTTAAACTCCAACCACCCAAACCTGGACAACAACCAGGAAAGAGTTTTGCTAAAGGAATTGGCCAGAAGAGGAAGCTTAGTGATGATGAGTTCAGGGAGAGAGACAGGCTGTATGAAAGAAACAAGAGGAAGAGAGGTTTTGTCCCAACCTGGCCACAGAAATGGGCGTGGCTTGGTCATGACTAAGAGAAGAATGAGGTTTTCTGCCAAATCTGCAGGGCCTATCCATCGTATGCTGTAAGTAAAGTATATGCTTGGTCCTGGTAGACCCTGGCTGTTTAAAAGCTAGTTTAAAAGTCTAACCAGCTTGCCTTTGTGGAAACCCCACGGTGACAACATGAGCAAAGGAGCCAAGCATAATTTTTTTTTTTTTTCAATTTTTAGATCTAGAACTCCAATCCAGACAAGGCATACTTTTTAGTTTTGATATGGACCTACATCAAGCCGTGATCAAGCCTTTTTGCTTAACGATTCCCTTATCGGTCCTTCAGAGCGGACGTTGTTTTTAAGGGTGTTTGTCGGGAAAATGATAATTTCTCTACATTGACTGCAGACCCTGCAGTGGCTCTGTAATCGGCTGCTTCTGCAGCACAACTCCACTTTGAAGCGTGAACCAATGAAGCAGTGCTTCGATCTGCTGGCTTATTGGTTCTTTGATTCACTGCTCTCCAGAATTGGCAAGTCTGCTTCTTAACCCCTCTCAAAGCCATTAAAATATGTCCATCGTGAGTCACTTTTGTGTGGATTAAAGTCACTAACTGGGACTCTTGTTTTGTTGCAGTCAAGAAACTAGAATCGTACTCTGTTCCGTTGGCACAGCTCCAAATGCCGAGTCCGGTCAGAATTAATAACTTCAAAACGAATTGCTGCTTTAAATAAAATGACACCTCTTTCCAAACGCTGTAATACAGACAATAAACTCATGGCTGTGAGATCCGCAGATCCGTGAAACTCTGTGGATTTTATCATGGGGGGGGGGGTGTTCGTGTTGTACTCTAATTGTGATCATCACTGTAGGAGAAGCTTGAATCTTCGATTGGACTGGGTTGCTTGACATGAGGACATTTCACTTCAAATTGCAGAAGCTTTCTCCGCTAAAATTCATCACTGATCATCACTGTTTTTAAAGTCTTTCGCAAAGTGTTTTTTTTTAAGTTTTATAAATACACTGATCTGTGTGTTACAGATACAAATTAGTTTCCTCTGATCTGCGGAACTTCGCAGAGGATAAATGCCACTCAAAGCCTGGCTGTTACGACAGTTGTCGTAAAGTTTGGACTGGTTGGTTGCTGCGGTGACGCCATGTGGCTCCTGCAAGACGCTTAAGCTAAATGTAGCATGTGGACATTGCAAACGTTTAGAGCTCTCAAGTTTTTAAAATAATTTTGCAGCATGTCTGTGTCACGGAGCGACATCAGACAGAGTGAAGATGGCAAGAAAGAAGTCTGATAAGGACAAGAATCCGTGGAATTGTTGCTGGCTTCATCAACACACCTGAAAGAACGGGGAAAACGAGCTCTGCCCTCATTAAACTCTCTGGAAAATAAACATTGTGCTGTTCAAACAGGATTTTAGACAAGATTATGTGACTTTTCCTTCATTAATCTAGACTTCATTGGAAAAAAGATTGTGGCTTTGAATAATGGATTTACATGAATTTGCACAAGAATATAAATGAGTTTTTATTAATGTAGACTTTTTTCATGGGAAAAATACTAAATGGTAAATGGACTGCATTTATATAGTGCTTTTCCATCTGCATTAGACGCTCAAAGCGCTTTACAATTATGCCTCACATTCACCCCGATGTCAGGGTGCTGCCATACAAGGTGCTCACTACACACTGGGAGCAATAGGGGATTAAAGACCTTGCCCAAGGGCCCTTAGTGATTTTCCAGTCAGGCGGGGATTTGAACCGAGGATCTTCTGGTCTCAAGCCCAACACCTTAACCACTAGACCATCACCTCCCCCAGATACTGTGGCTTTGAGTGGATTTATAGGAATTTACACAATATGTGGCTTTTTTACAATAAGGTATGTTATTGATATTTTACCATGATTTTCAAAATATTCTCCAAGCTTTAGCTGTGGTTTTTGAAATGCTTTAACAGTCTTTTCAGTCTTCATGAATTTCATGTTGTTTAACTGTTCTGCGTTAAAAGGAAAATCAGTCCAGGTCCTACTTCCACGTCATATTCTGTTATTTCAACATGATCATTGACGGTTTAAATGAAAGGGCGAATACAGGGTCATTTAAATATGCACTAATTTTGAGTTTTTTTTTTCTTCCAGGAGATGCTGAAAATGTACCATTAGATAAAAAATGACTTTGGTTTCTAGGGCCCCCTGCCCCTGGCGGGGTTGCCATGGTGCAGACTAGTGTGAGGATGCTTGGCACGTTAACCTGTCACACTTTAGAATTTTGACTCTTCATAATGTTTGTGTTTCAGTGGTAGGATTTATAATGTGGATGAAGAACAAAAGATAGAAAATTATTGTTGAGACAATTCTTTGTCATAAGTTGCACATTAAAGGACAACACCACCCCCTCCGTAACTGTTGGTGTAAAAGTAGGTAGTGCTCATCACCAAGCTGGATGATCTCGTTTGATTTGCAGGACTTGTTCAGACCTTTCCACTCTTATTTCCTCCAAAGTGAGTCCCCATTTCCCTGAACACAAAGTAATTAGTCACCTGTGGCGTAACTGCTGGTAAGATGGTAATGGAGTATTTTCAGTAGAGCCGGAATGCCCTGCTTCCCCCTCATATCATAGCAAATGTCAGCGCTTTAGTGGTAACAATTTTGATGTCAGGATGAATCAAAATACTTATTCAGGAAGTGAGAAAAGGAAGAAACTCCATGAGAGTGTGAGTTATAAGCACAGCAGTCAGATAAACATGTTCTCTCTCCTCCTCTGCTGGGTCCAGACAGAACAGCGCCCTATCCAGCTCTGCCACTGCTAGCAAAGGTAAATGTTGTAGATAGTTCATGTAGCTAAAATAGGATAACAGAATATTGACAGTGGAATCGTTTAAATGATGATGCAAGCACCAAATTCAGCAGAAATACTCCTTAGACATTACTCTTTTGAAAGAAATGACTGGCCACTTGAATGTTTAATAGGCAGCCAGGTAGGGTTCAATTGAGGAATTACACAGGGGTCAAAATTAAAAATGCTTCAGTCATATTGAAAACAATACCACATTATTTGACTGATCATAAAGATTCCAAAAAGGTATAGTTTGCACAATCTACAACTGAATGTTCCGGAGTTATGAGGTAAAAACAGCAAGAATGATGACAAAGGTCAATTTCAGTTTGTACAGGGGTCAAAAGTTACTCCAATTTTGGTAAAAAGTGGTGCAAATTATTGGTTGAGTTAATAGGGTTTCAAAAGAAACAGTTTTAGTTCTTATGTTACGGGGTAACATATGTCACATGTCATAGAATCCAATGGACATTGACGTTGTTTGACCTTTACTTTGGAGACCAAACATTCAACACATCAAAACTATTCCGTTTATTAATTTCTTGACTGATGGGATTTCTTGTCAGAATCCCGTCAGTCATCACTGACAGATCTCAGGTGCTTCTGCACCGAGTGAACAGGTAATCTGACATTTTGGTTCAACTCCTTTAATTAAAGCTGAAAGTCGACGCCACAAACGCATCATGATTGTTTGGTATCAGCTCCACTGTGGTGGTGGAGAAAAATCCTTACGGTCCAAAGACTTATGGGCCGGACTGTAAACAGAGTACATTTTTTCTGTGACAGTTTTTTAGTTTTTGATTTTTTAACCCACTCTTGTTTGTCCTCAGCAACGAGCCGCCAACCGGCCTAAACCCAAGATGGGCTCATCGTCGGCTGTTAAGCTGCCGTCCAACCGCAGCTCATCTGGAGCCAGACGCCGGAGGACACGCTGCCGGCGGTGCGAGGCGTGTCAGCGGACCGAGTGTGGCGAGTGTCACTTCTGCAAGGACATGAAGAAGTTTGGAGGGCCGGGGCGCATGAAGCAGTCATGCATTATGAGACAGTGCATCGCTGTGAGTCCACTGTGGAGCACGTCACACCTGACAGTGGGATCAAAGTGGGGCATGCACTCATGTTACAGTTACACATTTACACAACGCAGTCATCAGGGTTCCTTACACAGAGGCGCATGTCTGTGTTCATGCTTTAAAATGAGCTTGTTTGTTCATACATGCTTAAAAACTTTGGTAAGAAGGTTGGTTCCAGTTTAGACTACAAACCCTGAAGTTTGGGGGTAAAACTGCAAAAGGGGTGGGGCCAGGAGATGCTAAATATTGTGAAACTGCACAGTAAGTTTTTATGAAACATAGAGAAAGTATTATGACTGTCCTTGGACATGTGCCATCAGCAATGTTCCTGGTCCCTGCAGGATGAGGAACGTTATCATTTTGTTCTGGTTTTTATTTATTTTATTTGTGTTTCCCCAATACTGGAGCCGAGATGGTTGAAGCTGTGGAGATGAAATTTTCAGAACTGACCCAAAACCCTGCACATAACTTGGGTGCAAAAAACAAAACACATCCAATTGCAGGGAGCACTATTTGCATTTTGGTCTATAACTCCCAAATTGTACATCTCACATTCAAGTGACCTATGTTGATGTGTAGGCCAGGACATAGGCCACACCCATTTGCATCTGGACTATTTGTGTGTAAAATCTGTTAAATCTGCCTTTTCAAACTCCTCTGAGGCTGTGACTTTTGTCTGTGTGACTCATGGATCCAAAGTTAGTAGAGGTTGTTTTTGTCAAAGCATTTTTATTCCAGTTCAACCCATATGGCCTTTGGCCGATAATATTAATCAGTCTTTCACACATGGGTATCTGTTAGTTTTGATGATATGATGAGAGGCGCAGCAGTAACCATTAAGTCAGTAGTGAGCAGTATTTGTTTTTTATATTTACATTTTGCTTATTACCCTGTGTGCCAGCTATACAATGCTGCTGGGACCTCAATTTCCTTGAGGGAGTCTTTCCAAGGGATTAATAAATTTCTATCTAATCTAATCAAATTTAATGGAAACTTATTTTACCAAATAAACGATGAAGTAAATGATGAAGAAAAAACACTTTGACTACTGGAAATGGGCCATTTCCAACAGCCAGTAGAGGGTGCTCCAACTCCATTGTTTACAGTGCTGTCAAGCGTGGCTGGGACCCCTTTCACCCCTTGGTCACATTAGCTCTAAGAGACAGAGACAGTCTGGTGCCATTCATTTTCAATCAGTGGGTGTTTTACAGAGACACAAGGTCACTATGGTGCCAACTGGGCAAAAATGGATGAGTTGTCTACTTTATTAGAGCTCCAGACTGCCCCCAAGTGGTATTTTGCGACCATTTTTTGAGACACTGAATATATATTTTTACAACCACTCTTGCACACTGGTGGGCACAGTTCTGCTAATCTGCTAACTGCTAATTATCAAAGCTATCTTTTTTGTTAGTGGATTATCTTTTCGGCTAATTTTGAAAATCATCAGTAGACCACTTCTGCTAACTTTAGTCCGTGAACTGTTTTGCTGGCATAGTGAATAAAACTTGATGGCCAAAATCATACATGTTAGTACCTACCTGCTGCGTGTATTGCAGTAGTCAGGCTGTGAGCTCAACCCTAACCCCAGCAGAACAGAGTGGAATATGCCGGCTGCTGTTGCCCCAAAAACAAACAAACAAAAAAATGAATTTATTTTCCACATGCAAAACGACAGACAATGGGGAGGAGACGTGAAACACATCACACTTTTCTCTTATAGTTTTACTCATAAACAACTAATTCCAGACAGTTTATCAATATTAACGGTACCTCTGTCATTTTTACAGAGAGAAAATATCACACATATGACTAGGGATGCATCGATCCTGATACCAGTGTCGGGTATCGGCCCGATCCCGTATTCATTTACTCGTACTTGTAATCATAAAATGTCTGCGATACTACGTGACCCGATACCCCTTTACAGGAGAGTGATGTCAACCTCTCAATCTGGGATTTTCACACACGCTCCAAAATTTTAAGCCACTACTTTTTTCATACGTTTTGAACACTGCGGCTTAAACAGTGATTTTTACAGGCTTTCATGTAATTTACTCATAAGTTGAAATGCGACCTTCAGTGCTGCCCATTAATTGGCTGAAAGCCGCGGTCCATCATACGGACAAAATTCACAGAGTACAACCCCAATTCCAATGAAATTGGGACGTTGTGTAAAATGTAAATAAAAACAGAATACAATGATTTTCAAATCCTCTTCAACCTATATTCAATTGAATACACCACAAAGACAAGATATTTAATGTTCAAACTGATAAACTTTATTGTTTTTGTGCAAATATTTGCTCATTTTGAAATGGATGCCTGCAACATGTTTCAAAAAGCTGGGACAGTGGTATGTTTACCACTGTATTACGCCGCCATCACCCAGATCTTCAGTTGCTGTGCCACATCCTCAGAATTTGCATAAACAGGACTCGAGACTAACTTTTTTCAGGATGAGCATCGCAGACCCTCGCTGACCAGGAAGTAGAACATTTAGGGGCAGAGACCATACACCGTCCTGCTACGTGATTATCGACATTTCCCCACTTTAACTGTATTACTGATAAATGCTTTGGGCATAAATTAACTCCCTCAGCCGGCATTGCGTAGCGGAGCCCTAAAACGGATATGTTCAACCATTTAAACAGCATGAACATCTGCATATCATCAGACACAACAGGGTTATTCCCATTATAATACAATCGTTTGCACGGTCTGTTTTTCTTTAGGTAATTCGGCTTGCCGTGAAGTAGCGATCATTTCTCCAACAGCGGTCAGGGGGCGGAGTAATCCATCAAATGTGAAAATCCATCAAATGTGAAACAGTAATTTTGTATCAGAGTCAACATCAATACTTTTGTACATTAGCTTAAATTCACCCATTTCGGCGGCGGCATGCGACGTTCTGTCATTCTGAGCTGACAGCATTAACAGCTAGCAGCACGCACAGCTGGTGTTCTGAAGAATTGTTCGTCTCAAAAGTTCCACGTCACTAGGGCTGTCACAATTATTACAATATTCGTCAATCGCGATTATTGTTCATATTCGCAATTATTTTTCATATTCGCGATTACCGTGAATTATTTATTTTATCCACAAAGCATAAAACGACTCAGAATCTGATGTCATTGTGCTGCAGCCTCGCTCTCGTCTTAAGGCAGGACAATAACATGGAGGCTGAGGAGCGATCTGTCCTGCCGTTTGGATAAGACGGCCGATTAAAACAGTGGCCGTCTTCTTCTTCAAAAGCCGTCTAAAATGCGGAGCTGTTGGTGTGTGTGTGTGTGTGTGTGTGTGTCTGTGTGTTTGTGCGCACGGAGTCAACAGGCTGCAGACTGCGAGGGAGGGGGTGCGTGAGGGAGATTCCTGAATGCAGGCGCGACACGTTACAGTCTGAGAACCATCAGTGCGCATCGAGCGTGGAACAGAGAGAGGATTTTAACCCGAGTGAACAAGTTAAAAAAAAAAAAACCCAAAACGTGGTGAAGCTGCCTTTACTTCTCTCTGAACTTTCTCTAAAGGTGTGATTCTGCCGTTACCGTCCTGTTTACACGTCGTATGCTGAATTTATGAGATCATGAGATGAAATAAACGGTCAAATAGCTTTAAAAACATATTTAAAAAATGAGAATATATGAATGAACTGAGCCACAAAAAAAAAACAAAAAACCCTGACATGGAGAAGCTGTGGTGATGTTCAGATGCACAGATCACAAAAAGCAGGTGAGAACTCTGAACTTTAACAGCTGTTATTTTCCAAAGGTATTTATTTGTTCTATCTTGATCTTAATGCAGTGTTTAAGCACAAAACGTGACTGATGAGGAGAAACGATTTCAGAAATGCAACAGAAACAACCACAATTCAGAAAAAGTTGGGACTGTATGTAAAATGAAAATAAAAATGTTGCACTTGTTGGGAAAGTGTAGTGACACGGACCCACAACAGGGGGCGTAAATGAACGGACAATAGAGGGAGTTAAATTAGAACACTTTACTGTTGTGAATGTCACAACCACACACAGCAGATTACAGAATGAATACAAGTCAATTAATGAAGGTGTCGTGTGGGCAGGCTCGACGATAGGAGACGCCCGTCTGGAGATGAACCGGAACCACACGATTTCCACCGCCACCGAACCCGAAGGATACTGGAGCCGCCAAGTCCCGAAGTCCCCAGGTGGCCACCGTCTCAGCGTGTCGGATCTGGTACTGCTGGCGGAGAACAAAGACAGTCAAGTGTGGGTGTGTGTACACCCCGTAACAATAATGGTGGGAATTCCACCTCCATCTTTAACACACACTCGTGCAGCATGTTTAACCACTTATCTGACGAGACGAAGGACGAAACAGTCGCGACCCACGCCAGTCCTCTGGTTGACAGCTGCAACACAAGAGCTCTTGAAACACTGAATGCTGGCAGAGAATATTACCTCTCACAGAAGTCGATATCTCGGCGATGTGGTGGAGGTGTCATCCTGCTTTTATCCCGGGTGAGATGCAGATGATCGGTGACAGCTGTCATAGTTGATGAGTGACAGCTGTCACCTCGGCTGTTCCTGTAGGCGGCAGCGCCCTCTCGTGCCTGAAGCCCGCACTTCAGGCAGGGCGCCCTCTGGTGGTGGGCCAGCAGTACTTCCTCTTCTGGCGGCCCACACAACAGGACCCCCCCCTCAACGGGCGCCTCCTGGCACCTGACCAGGCTTGTCCGGGTGGCGTCGGTAAAAATCGACCAGGAGGGCCGGGTCCAGGATGAAGCTCCTCTTCACCCAGGAGCGTTCTTCGGGTCCATACCCTTCCCAGTCCACCAAATATTGAAAGCCCCGGCCCATTCATGTCCAAGCCGGCTCCCCGTCGATGATACGGGCAGGAGGCGGCGCCGGACCGGGTGCACAGAGGGGTGAGCTGTGATGTGGTTTCAACCTGGAGACGTGAAAAACTGGATGGATCCGCAGTGAGGCCGGGAGTTGGAGCCTCACTGCGGAGGGACTGAGGACCTTGAGGACGCGGGTGAAGAACCTTATCGGTCTCTCCGCTCTGGGATAGCACGGCTCCTATCTCTGAGTCAGAGGCGTCCACTTCAACCACAAACTGGCGACTAGGATCGGGCTGCACCAAGACGGGTGCAGTCGAGAAGCGCTGTTTCAACTCCCTGAACGTGGCATCGCACCGATCCGACCAGGTGAAGGGAACTTTTGGTGAGGTCAGGGCTGTCAGGGGGCTTACTACCTGACTATACCCCTTAATGAACCTCCTGTAAAAATTTGCGAAGCCGAGGAACTGTTGCAGGTTCCTACGGCTCGTAGGTTGGGGCCAGTCTCTCACCGCTGCGACCTTGGCTGGATCTGGGGCGATGGAGTTGGAGGAGATGATAAACCCCAGGAAGGACAAAGACGTGCGGTGAAACTCGCACTTCTCGCCCTTCACAAACAGTCGGTTCTCTAACAACCGCTGCAGGACCTGACGTACATGCTGGACATGGGTCTCAGGAGCCGGAGAAAAGATGAGAATATCGTCCAGATATACGAAGACGAATCGGTGCAGGAAGTCCCGCAAGACGTCGTTAACCAAGGCTTGGAACGTCGCGGGGGCGTTGGTGAGGCCGAACGGCATGACCAGGTACTCAAAGTGACCTAACGGGGTGTTAAATGCCGTCTTCTATTCGTCTCCCTTCCGGATCCGAACCAGGTGATACGCATTTCTAAGATCCAGCTTAGTAAAGATTTTGGCTCTATGCAGGGGGGTGAACACGGAATCCAACAATGGCAACGGGTATCGGTTGCGAACCGTAATCTCATTCAGCCCCCTGTAATCAATGCATGGACGGAGTCCGCCATCTTTCTTGCCCACAAAAAAGAAACCTGCACCCATCGGGGAGGTGGAGTTCCGGATCAGCCCGGCAGCTAATGAGTCCCGGATGTAGGTCTCCATTGATTCGCGCTCAGGTCGTGAGAGGTTGTACAGCCTGCTGGACGGGAACTCAGCGCCTGGAACCAAATCAATGGCACAATCGTACGGACGGTGCGGGGGAAGGGTGAGTGCCAGATCCTTGCTGAAGACGTCAGCAAGATCGTGGTACTCAACCGGCACTGCCGTCAGATTGGGAGGGACTTTGACCTCCTCCTTAGCACGTAAACCGGGAGGATCCGAGGATCCTAAACACACCCGATGGCAGGTTTTGCTCCACTGAACCACCACCCCAGACGGCCAATCAATCCGGGGATTGTGCTTCAACATCCATGGGAAGCCCAAAATCACGCGGGAGGTAGAAGGAGTTACAAAAAACTCAATCTCCTCCCGATGGTTTCCAGACACCACCAGAGTTACTGGTTGTGTCTTGTGTGTGATTAAAGGGAGGAGGGTGCCATCTAGTGCCCGCACCTGCAATGGCGAAGGAAGCGCCACCAGAGGGAGCCCTACCTCCCTTGCCCATCTGCTGTCCAGCAAATTCCCTTCTGACCCCGTGTCCACCAGTGCTGGGGCTTGAAGGGTTAAATCCCCGCTCAGGATTGTAACTGGGAGTCGTGTGGCAATCTGTGTGTGTCCCACATGAATGTTATGACCCCCCCCCCTTAGCCCAGTCTCTAAGGGCAGTTGTTGTCGTTGTGGCCGTTTGGGGCAGTTTTTCTGTATGTGCTCCTTTGAGCTGCAGAGAAAACACTCCCCGTGGACCAGCCTCCTCATTTTGGCCCTGTGCGTTTCCCTAACAATGTCAGCAGGGGGAGCTGTTGCCCCACGGAGCGCTGCGGCTGTGGAGCGTGGGGAGGGCGGCCCCTTTTCGAACCCGGAAGGGAGAGGGACGGCGCGTATCCAGCCATGTCCTTCGCCTCGCTCCCGACGGCGCTCCTCCAACCGATTGTCTAACCGTATAATGAGATCGATAAGCCCATGTAAATCCCGCGGTTCTTCCTTAGCTACCAGATGCTCCTTCAGGACCGACGACAGTCCGTTTATGAAGGCGGCGCGGAGCGCAATGTTATTCCAGCCGGACCTCACAGCCGCGATGTGGAAGTCAACTGCATATTCGGCTGCGCACCGGCGCCCCTGTCGCATTGACAGCAGCATTGTTGAAGCGGTCTCTCCTCTGTTAGGGTGATCAAACACTGTTCTGAACTCCCTCACAAACCCAGTGTACGTGTGAAGGAGCCGTGAATTTTGCCTCCAAAGCGCCGTAGCCCAAGCGCGTGCCTCTCCCCGAAGCAGATTAATCACATAAGCTACTTTACTAGCATCTGACGCGTACATGACGGGACGTTGTGCGAAGACGAGCGAACACTGCATGAGAAAGCCCGCGCACGTCTCCACACAACCTCCGTACGGCTCAGGAGGGCTTATGTATGCTTCAGGGGATGGTGTGAGGAGTTGTTGAACCACCACTGGAACATTCATATCCTGCACAGGGTCGGCAGGAGGAGGAGCTGCAGCAGCGCCCTGAGCGTTCGCCGCCACCTGCGCGGAGAGAGCCTCCACCCTGCGGTTCAGGAGGATGTTTTGCTCGGTCATTTGATCCAACCGAGCCGTAAAGGCGGTGAGAATGTGCTGCAGCTCACCAATCACGCCTCCTGCAGACGCCTGCGCTCCCTGCTCTCCCATTGGTCGTTCAACAGCTGGGTGACGCCCCTCGGAGTCCATGACGCTGGCCGAGATATCCTGTTGGGAAAGTGTAGTGACACGGACCCACAACAGGGGGCGTAAATGAACGGACAATAGAGGGAGTTAAATTAGAACACTTTACTGTTGTGAATGTCACAACCACACACAGCAGATTACAGAATGAATACAAATCAATTAATGAAGGTGTCGTGTGGGCAGGCTCGACGATAGGAGACGCCCGTCTGGAGATGAACCGGAACCACACGATTTCCACCGCCACCGAACCCGAAGGATACTGGAGCCGCCAAGTCCCGAAGTCCCCAGGTGGCCACCGTCTCAGCGTGTCGGATCTGGTACTGCTGGCGGAGAACAAAGACAGTCAAGTGTGGGACGAAACAGTCGCGACCCACGCCAGTCCTCTGGTTGACAGCTGCAACACAAGAGCTCTTGAAACACTGAATGCTGGCAGAGAATATTATCTCTCACAGAAGTCGATATCTCGGCGATGTGGTGGAGGTGTCATCCTGCTTTTATCCCGGGTGAGATGCAGATGATCGGTGACAGCTGTCATAGTTGATGAGTGACAGCTGTCACCTCGGCTGTTCCTGTAGGCGGCAGCGCCCTCTCGTGCCTGAAGCCCGCACTTGAGGCAGGGCGCCCTCTGGTGGTGGGCCAGCAGTACCTCCTCTTCTGGCGGCCCACACAACAGCACTATTCCCAGTTTCTCCACTCACAGAAGCCAAACATTCTTCCAGAGTTGTGTAATTATACTACAATAGTAGAATATAAAGAAGGGCGAAAAAAGAAAAAAAAATAGACAATATATTCGTCAATCGCAATTATTTGTCTGACAATTAATCGTCTCCAGAAATTCCTAATCGTGACAGCCCTACACATCCCGACAATACGGCACATGTGCAGTTGCGTGGAGGGCAGGAATGACATTTGACAGTAATCACATCCCGTCAGAACACCAGTCAGAGCGCAGAGTAACACATCTTTTGCCACCGTTGTTGCACAAATTGCACGTATATAAGGTATACGGTCTGTGCTCTCACACAATTAACTAATTAGATTTGTGGAAAAAATGTAATTTGATTAGAATTGTATTTATTATTTGGCACATTTAGTTGATGTCATATTTTACAACTGGCAACGCTGAGATATTTCCTTTGTTCTGAGCTTGTCTGTTTTCCAGGGACTGATTCACAGGGATATTAACATCCATTGTTCACTGTTGTTACCCAATATTGCTAATTTCTCCAAGAATATTAGTCCTGCCAACTTTCCATTTTCACGGTGTTCATCCTTGACCCAAAGTACATAAACACGCCAAACTGCAAATGTCAGCTCTCCCCAGTTTGTCTGTGATCACAGGTACGCACATGCACACAGAGGCCACTTGGCTGTTAATATATAGATTGTAAATGGTAAATGGACTACATTTATATAGCGCTTTTCCATCAGATGCTCCAAGCGCTTTACAGTAATGCCTCACATTCACCCCGATGTCACAGTGCTGCCATACAAGGCGCTCACTACACACGGGAACAACTAGGGGATTAAGGACCTTAGTGATTTTCTGGTCAGGCTGGGATTTGAACTGAGGATCCTGTGGTTTCAAGCCTAATGCTTAACCACTAGACCATCACCTCCCCTCGATTCTGACTTTTATTTCTTTTTTCTTGGTAAAGGTGCGTTTACACATGAGCAAGACGCGTTACGAATGTCATTTTTCTGTCATTTGTGACACATTCCTGACATTCTTAATGTGACTTAACACATCTGAATAGGTTTCTTAATAGTGCGTGTTGGTGCGTGATATTCTTGATATTCGTGGAGCAAGTTTTGCCTGTCAAAAAATCTTCCACGAATGTCACACACCACCCTCATTTCGTCTCACGTCGTGGAGATCGCAGCTGAGCGTATTGATCCGTCTTGATGAGTATTGATCCTTAATAGAACGTGACAACGTTCGTAGTGGTTCCTGTGATGGTTCTTGGAGCCCAAACTGTCACGCGTTATTACGAAGTGACACGGAAACTGTCAAGTTTTGACACGACTTGTAACGCAGCGTCACATTTCACTGCGTGCCACGACAAATCAGTTTTCTGTCACGTGCGCACAATTAAACTCGGCCCCAAATGTCGTTCCACAGTTCCTGCTGAAGCTCCTCAGGATGCTCCTGCAGGTGTTCCACCTGCTGTTGTAACCGATGAGCGAGAGAACGAGTCTGAGCAACCAGAGGAGCGAGAGGAGACTCACATGCAGCCAGACATCTCTGCACCTCCTCCAGTCCGGCGGAGGAAGAAGCGCGCGCACAATTAAACACTGCTGCACCGCATTCAGTTTGATTGCTGACACCAAGTCGGCTAAAAGTCTCATTTCAGTGCTCTTCAGCGCGCTCCTGCAGGTGTTCCACCTGCTGCATGTGCATAATGTTTGGGAAAATGCACGAGACGACAGCCGCATGAAGCCACACATCTGGCTCTGTCCTCCTCCTCCTCTCTGCACCACTCCATGGCACAGAGCCCAACTACGCATGCAGTCACAAAGTTCTTCTGAAAAACTGGAGCGATCTGAATTCGGTTGGATGAATATGGGTGTGGGTGTGTGTGTGTGTGTGTGGAGACAATTCACCTCGTTCACAATGTGACACAACTTAATGATGCTCTGTTACGCGCAGTAGCGCGCAACAACGCACAACAACGCAGAACACTATTCTTGACCGTGCGTAATGGTTCCTGATAATTCTCCAGCAACACGTACCATTAATCTTAACGTGTGTGGGTTGCAGCAATTCCTGAGGACACCTGACGCCTCTGCCCTGAATCATCACATTCGTGATCAGCGGCCAAGAATGTGTACTTCATGGCATTCGTGACTTGTCATCGTTATGTGTAAACGCAGCATAAGCTGGGTTGTTTTGGAATCTGGCAGAGGGGCTGCACTCAAGTTTGAAAATGAACGTCTGCGTTCATGCGTCTGCATGAAGGAGCCTGTTTGTATGTGAAGACTGAAATAACCACGTGTACATGCAGTTGATGTTGTGTTTGTGTGTGTGTGCGTGCGTGCAGCCGGTCCTACCGCACACGGCTGTGTGCGTGGTGTGTAAGGAAGCTGGGAAGGAGGACACTCTGGACGAAGCAGATGACAAGTTCAACTTCATGCTGATGGAGTGTTCCATCTGCAACGAGATCGTCCATCCCCACTGTCTGAAGGTACAAACCGCCAGCTGGGAAAGTGAGAGGCACACGCGGTGACTCACTGTGTGTGTGTGTGTGTGTGTGTGTGTGTGTGTGTGTGTGTGTGTGTGTGTGTGTGTGTGTGTGTGCGTGTGCGCTTTCAACCTAAGGGCCACAGTGACCTCCCCCTTGATGCCTCCAATCATCATGAAAAGGTTGGTGTTGATTGCTTAATAACTGTGGCTGTGCATAGAGAACACACATACAGTGGGGTAAAAAAGTATTTAGTCAGTCCCTGATTGAGCAAGTTCTCCTACTTAGAAAGATGAGAGACGTCTGTAATTTTCATCATAGGTACACTTCAACTGTGACAGACAAAATGAGAAAAAAAACTCCAGGAAATCACATTGTAGGATTTTTAAAGAATTTATTTGGTCCATTCCTCCATGCAGATCTCCTCTAGAGCAGTGATGTTTTGGGGCTGTCGCTGGGCAACACGAACTTTCAACTCCCTCAACAAATTTTCTATGGGGTTGACATCTGGAGACTGGCTCAGCTACTCCAGGACCTTGAAATGCTTTTTACGGAGCGACTCCTTCGTTGCCCAAGCGGTGTGTTTGGGATCATTGTCATGCTGGAAGACCCAGCCACGTTGCATCTTCAATGCTATCACTCGTGGAAGGAGGTTTTGTCTTAAAATCTCACGATACATGGCCACGTTCATTCTTCCTTTAACACAGATCAGTCGTCCTGTCCCCTTTGCAGAAAAACAGTCCCAAAGCATGATGTTTCCACCCCCATGCTTCACAGTAGATATGGTGTTCTTGGAGTGCAACTCAGCATTCTTCTTCCTCCAAACACAACGAGTTGAGTTTTTATCAAAAAGTTCTATTTTGGTTTCATCTGACCACATGATATTATCCCAGTCCTCTTCTGGATCATGCTCTCTGGCAAACTTCAGGCCTGGACACGTACTGGCTTAAGCAGGGGGACACGCCTGGCACTGCAGGATTTGAGTCCCTATCTGCGTAGTGTGTAGCCTTTGTCCCTTTGGTCCCAGCTCTCTGCAGGTCATTCATCAGGTCCCTCTGTGTAATTCTGGGATTTTTGTTCACCATTCTCATGATCATTTTAACCCCACGGGATGAGATCTTGCGTGGAGCCCCAGATCGAGGGAGATTATCAATGGTCTTGTATGTCTTGCATTTTCTTACAGTTGCTCCCACAGCTCTTTGGTCTTGGCCATGGTTGAGTTTGGAGTCTGACTGTTTGAGGCTGTGGACAGGTGTCTTATATACAGATAACGAGTTCAACCAGGTGCCATTAATACAGGTAACAGGTGGAGGACAGAAGAGCTTCTTAAAGAAGAAGTTACAGGTCTGTGAGAGCCAAAAATCTTGCTTGTTTGTGGGAGACCAAATACTTATTTTCCACCATCATTTACAAATAAATTCTTTAAAAATCCTACAGTGTGATTTCCTGGATTTTTTTCCTCATTTTGTCTAGTGTACCTATGATGAAAATTACAGACCTCTCTCATCTTGCTAAGTAGGAGAATTTGCACAAACAGGGACTGACTAAATACTTTTTTTACCCCACTGTACACACACATGGTCAGCTTTATATATTCGATATTAGATATATTTTATATAAGTCACACAGGAGTATAAGTCACAGACCCCCAAACTAGGGAAATAAACATGACTTATACTCTAGAAAATACCAACAATTCAGCCAGTCACCCTCCACGATTTTAACCTTACCTCTGATTATTCACTCAGGACCACTGCGTTCCAAAATCCTACAAACCCCCCGATACACAAAATAAAATCTGCTCTGTCGCACAGCTGACCTTTGACGACGAGAGGAGCAGAATTCTGCACCCACCCCCCCAAAGACACACACACGCGCGCGCACAGTGAGCTGGAGTTTTTCTTCAGGCCTTTTGTGGAAAGCTGATGACACATACCCGTCAGGAACTGTTGGTGCTCAGTCAAACCAGTTTTTTAAGACTTGTACCGTCTGGTTTCTTATTAAATGTCAGTTTGAGCCGTGCCCGTTTTAAGTTTACTTCCTGTTTCTGTGGAATCCGCCGTTACACTGCACAACACTGGCTTTCACTTTTCCTGTTAAGATTTAGGCCCTTCAAGTAAGCTTGATCTTCTTCGTGTTCCAGGTGAGCGATGTGTCGGGCGTGGTCAACGATGAGCTCCCCAACTGCTGGGAATGTCCCAAATGCAACCACGCTGGCAAAAGTGGAAAAGTGAGTATAAATGTATGTGAGTTAAAGGACTGAAGTGATTTCTCTGTTTTTTAAGGTGATTTTGTCTGCGTCATGTCTTTTACATGGCGTCACATCCACCAGAGTCTGGTGCAAGAACATAAATCCACTTTGATTTGATACTTTTCCTTTTGGTTTCCACTGCCCCAGTTGGCTCAGTTCAGCTCTGCGTTGGGATTTCACAAATACACTTTTGTTTTTCACAACTAACCAACAAAAGACGCTGAATTTACTTGAATAAAGGATCCTGGTAATGTGAGTGCGTGACATGATGCACCTTCTGCTTCGGTGCTCTCTCTGAGTCACATTCTCAGCTGAAAAAAGACAAAAACAACCCACCTGGAGCACCGTATTTTAACACCGAAGGACTTCTTTAAAAATGCTCTTTATTCACAAGTAATTTCCGCGATAAGGAATTTATGTATTATTTCAAATGAAATTTTCCAAAATAAGGGCGTCTTCTGTTATAGGGCTATTCCACAGGGCGCCATTGCTTCCCGTTTCATCCCAAATAGCAAATCGAGGTGCATTTTGAAGCATCACGGTAACTTCTTGATCCATCTTTGTCCATCTTGAACAAACTTGGTATACGTAGCAGTTATGGCCATCATCCTCAATAGTTTTGAAATAGAGAGGAAATTTTTGAGATGTTCAAAAATTTCAGTTTGCTAAATTTCCGTCATTACGTGGTCACACTCGTGGTGTTTGTAGTCTTCATAGCTTCAGTCATGTTCCGACATCTTTAAACAGGGTCGTCCTTGTGAGCACAGCTCAGTGCCTCTTTGTGCTCCACTGGGGTCAAAGTCTGAAGCAGAAGCAGCGTTTGTGGTGGTTCTGGCTGATGATGCAGCTGTAATTTTGTTTTTAAGCAGGTCTGCACTTTATAAGCCGTCCTGATAGGAGGCATGTCTGAGTAAGTTGTTTTATCCCATTTTTATACTTTTTCTGGATCGAGGGGGCTCGTGATAGAACTGTGTCCTGTGGAATAGGGGTGTTAACATTTTTCTGTGGCTGTGATGATGAATCCGGCTGAAACGATGAACCAGATCAAAATAAAATACTTTATTTACTCAGTTTGCCACTTTGAAATGTTGTCGCCTTTTGCTGCTGTGTTGATTTCCTGGGTAATTACTTCCTTTTTCACGCTGTTACAAGTTTCGGAGCTTTAATCCTGACAGACTGCGTGTGAACATGAACACAGCCTGTGAAAAACTGAGCTGAGTGCAGTTTTTCTGCAAAAGGAGCATTGATAAATCCGCTGCTCACCCTGTTGATCTGAGCGAATCAGAATAAAGGCATTTTTTAATAGTTAAACTTGATTCAGTTAAAATGCGTGTCCTTTCTCTTCATCTGTTGAACAGTTGTAGAGCAGCCATGAGTTTAAATACACAAACACGCTGCTTTGTTTTAAATATGCAGTGAGTCTGTTTCAGAAGATCAGCATGAACCCTCTTTCTCTTAAAAAGCTTTTATTTTACTCAGGGTGCTGCTGTGCAGAAGTTGGAGCTTCTGTTGGTACATTGACTAGACTTTCACCCTTCATATTCTCTGTTTTTGTGGAATCTCCACAAAACGTTTCCACAGTGGAAGTGTTACAGCACCACATGCAGGCCTGGTATATGTACTACAGCATTTTCAGTGTATCCAGAAAAATCCTGTAAGATATTTATATATCGCCATGGGCAAAAACAACATGCAGTGTTAATTTTTTTCCAGTATTGTGCAGCCCAAGTATGGCCAGTGTTACAAAAACATTCATTCATTTTCTACACCTGCTGACTCATGTCAAGGGTGACGGAGAGCAGGAGCCTATCCCAGCACTCACAGGGCGTGAAGCGAGGTTCACCCAGGACAGGACGGCAGTCTGTCACAGGGACACGTATAGACAGACTCAGTCTCACACCTGCAGGCACTTTTAGAGTCACCTGCATGTCTTTGGACATGGGAGGAAGCCGGAGTGCTGCAGGTGTTTACATTTGTTAGTGTTTTTGGAACTTGGGCCAGGTGACAGAGACAGGAACCCAGCGTCATTATTCTTGTGACTTTCCTGGCAGTTCTAGGCTAAAGGTATAAAGTTGTCTTGCTGTGTTTTTGTCCCTTTTGGTATTGAAGCAAAAAAGGGGCCCCGGGTTCAAATACGCCTCCAACCTCCCGGGCTCACTGCTGAGGGAGCAGAAGCCTGTGAAGGAGGAAGGTGATGTTTGTTCTTCAGCTAAAAGGAAACTCGACAGAGAGGAGACACCCAGGTACAGACCCGAGGATTCCCTCCACCACCGTCAGCCGCCACTGCTGTCCCCCAGCGGTCTGCCCCGACCCCGGCCCGAGGACAAACTCAGGAAGAAGAGGAAGCTGTTTGATGATGATGAAGAGGAAGACCTCAGCGTGAGGAAGAAGGTACAGCTCCAGTAGTCCTAAGCAGTCCAATACACCATGGACCACAACACATTTAATTAATTTTTTATTTTTTATTTATTTAATTCATACAGCTCCAAATTACAACAAAGCTCCCTCATGGTGCTTCACACAACTTAAGATCTAACCTTACCAACCCCTAGAGCAAGCACACAGGTGACAGTGGTAAGGAAAAACTCCCTCTGATGGTTTTAGGAAGAAACCTCAAGCAGACCAGACTCAGAGGGGCGACACTCTGCTTAGGTCATTCTGACAATGACAAGGCTTTTACAGAGTTTTACAAAGGTGAAGAAACAGAAAGCAGGAAATGAAAACAACATGACATAATAACAAAAGAATATGTATTTGAAGAAAAGTTTATGCAGGCGATTATGCCACAGGCACCCTGTCTTCAGTAGCCATCCCAGCCATGAGCCCTAAACTTTATCAACAGACCCAGAATTTAGATAAAGTTGAGGCCGAGACCTGTGCCATTACTAATAAAATGAATTTAAAAGTACAAGAAGCATAGTACCATACTATGCCAGTATGCAAGTCTGGACTTGACAGTCTCTACAGAATCTTTGATCTCCGTGGGGAGATCATTCCACAGAACAGGTACATGATAAGAGAAAGCTCTGTGACCCACAGACTTTTTATTGACCCTAGGGACACAAAGTAGTCCTGCACCCTGAGAATGCACCCTGAGGTGCTAGTCTGAATAATTTTATCGGTTAATATCTGAACCTTAAAATCTGATCTCAGAGGGACAGGAAGCCAGTGAAGAGACACCCAAAATGGGTGCAATGTGGCCGAACTTCGTGCTTCCTCTCAAGAGTCTGGTAGGAGCATTTTGAACCAATTGGAGACCCCTAATGCTGGACTGCAGTAAACCAGAATATAGAACATTGCAGTAGTCCAATCTAGAATAGATAAATGCATGAATCAGAGTCTCAGCATCTGCCATAGACAGGATGGGACAAATCTTCACTATATTTCGCAGGTGGAAGAAAGCAGTCCTCAAAATATCTCTAAGTGGCTAGGCTAAGTGTTAGCTGGTCAAGTTGATGCCGATATCTCACTGGACCAAGAACCATCATTTCAGTCTTGTCAGAGTTTAAAATTAGGAAATTGCTAGACATCCAGCTTTTCACTGATGCAAGGCAATCTTCTAAGGTTTTTATGTGGATGAGATGACCAGCAGTAATCGGCATGTATAACTGAGTATCATCAGCATAGCAATGAAAGGTAATCCCAAAACATCCAAGGGGTGCTCTGTCAAGGGAGAAAAGCAGGGGGCATAAGACCCTGACATGAGATATGGGGTTCCACAGGGGTCTGGTCCCTGTGGAACCCCATATCTCATGTCACGAAGGTTAGAGGTAGTGTTGTACAACCCCAGTTCCAGTGAAGTTGGGACGTTGTGTAAAATGTAAATGAAAACAGAATGCAATGATTTGCAAATCTTCTTCAACCTATATTCAGTTGAATACACCACAAAGACAAGATATTTAATGTTCAAACTGATAAACTTTATTGTTTTTGTGCAAAGATTTGCTCATTTTGCTATGGATGCCTGCAACACGTTTCAAAAAAGCTGGGACAGTGGTATGTTTACCACTGTGTTACATCACCTTTCCTTCTAACAACACTCAATAAGCATTTGGGAACTGAGGACACTAATTGTTGAAGCTTTGTAACACGTGCAGAATGTGGCTTGCCATTGTCTTGCTGAAATAAGCAGGGACGTCCCTGAAAAAGACGTTGCTTGGATGGCAGCATGTGTTGTTCCAAAACCTGGCTGTACCTTTCAGCATTGATGGTGCCATCACAGATGTGTAAGTTGCCCATGCCATGGGCACTAACACACCCCCATACCATCACAGATGCTGGCTTTTGAACTTTGCGCTGGTAACAATGTGGATGGTCTTTTTCCTCTTTTGTCCAGAGGACATGACGTCCATGATTTCCAAAAACAGTTTGAAATGTGGACTCATCAGACCACAGCACACTTTTCCACTTTGTGTCTGTCCATTTCAAATGAGCTCAGGCCCAGAGAAGGCGGCGGCATTTCTGGATGTTGTTGATATTTGGCTTTCACTTTGCATGGTAGAGTTGCACTTGTAGATGTAGCGACGAACTGTGTTAACTGACAATGGTATTCTGAAGTGTTCCTGAGCCCACGCGGTAAGATCCTTTACACAATGATGTCTGTTTTTCTGTTTTTTCCTCACCCCATCTTTGCTTGTGAATGGCTGAGACTTTTGGGGATGCTCCTTTTATACCCAATCATGACACTCACCTGTTTCCAGTTAACCTCCTGTGGAATGTTCCAAACGGGTGTTCTTTGAGCATTCATAAACTTTCCCAGTGTTTTATTGCCCCGTTCCAAGTTTTTTGAAATGTGTTGCAGGCATCCATTTCAAAATGAGCAAATATTTGCTCAAAAACAATCAAGTCTATCAATTTGAACATTGAATATCTTGTTTTTGTGATGTATTCAATTGAATAAAGCTTGAAGAGGATTTGCAAATCATTGTATTCTGTTTATATTTACATTTTACACAACGTCCTGAATTCATTGGAATTGGGGTTGTAGAAGACACAATGAGAACGACTAGTCAAGTATGATGTCAACCACGCAAGGGCACTCCCAGTATTCCCAGAATGATTTTCCAGCCTATCAAGTAGAATATGATGATCCACTGTATCAAATGCAGCACTGAGATCTAACAGCAACAGAACCGTAGTGGTGTCCGAATCTGTTGCAAGCAGAAGATTATTCACCACTTTAGTGAGAGCCGTCTCTGTGGAATGATATTTTCTAAAAGCAGACTGCAGTGGCTCTAAGAGATTATTCTCAGTAAAATAGTCTACGAGCTGCTGTGACACCACTTTTTCCAGAATTTTAGAGCAAAATGATAGATTTGATATCGGCCGATAGTTTTTCAATACACTAGGGTCAAGATTAGGTTTCTTAAGTAATGGTTTAATTACTGCAGATTTGAAACATTTATGAACAGATCCAGAAGTTAAAAAAGATTAATCATTTCCAGCACAGTCAGCCCAAGAGTGGGCCACAGGTCCTTAAACAGTTTTGTTGGTATAGGATCAGATAAACAGGTTGTGCTTTTTGTAGATGTTCCGAGTTTCCTTAGCACACCCAGTGAGATTCAGTAAATCTAGGTAATGCCTCAATGATGGCACCCACCTCAATAACAGGGTGTAGTGGCTGGATTAAGGCATGCTGGGATATGTTTAACCTAATGTCATCTACAACCCCTGGCAAAAATTATGGAATCACCGGCCTCGGAGGATGTTCATTCAGTTGTTTAATTTTGTAGAAAAAAAAGCAGATCACAGACATGACACAAAACTAAAGTCATTTCAAATGGCAACTTTCTGGCTTTAAGAAACACTATAAGAAATCAGGAAAAAAAATTGTGGCAGTCAGTAACGGTTACTTTTTTAGACCAAGCAGAGGGAAAAAAATATGGACTCACTCAATTCTGAGGAAAAATTTATGGAATCATGAAAAACAAAAGAACGCTTCAACACATCACTAGTATTTTGTTGCACCACCTCTGGCTTTTATAACAGCTTGCAGTCTCTGAGGCATGGACTTAATGAGTGACAAACAGAACTCTTCATCAATCTGGCTCCAACTTTCTCTGATTGCTGTTGCCAGATCAGCTTTGCAGGTTGGAGCCTTGTCATGGACCATTTTCTTCAACTTCCACCAAAGATTTTCAATTGGATTACGATCCGGACTATTTGCAGGCCATGACATTGACCCTATGTGTCTTTTTGCAAGGAATGTTTTCACAGTTTTTGCTCTATGGCAAGATGCATTATCATCTTGAAAAATGATTTAATCATCCCCAAACATCCTTTCAATTGATGGGATAAGAAAAGTGTCCAAAATATCAACGTAAACTTGTGCATTTATTGATGATGTAATGACAGCCATCTCCCCAGTGCCTTTACCTGACATGCAGCCCCATATCATCAATGACTGTGGACATTTACATGTTCTCTTCAGGCAGTCATCTTTATAAATCTCATTGGAAGGGCACCAAACAAAAGTTCCAGCATCATCACCTTGCCCAATGCAGATTCGAGATTCATCACTGAATATGACTTTCATCCAGTCATCCACAGTCCACGATTGCTTTTCCTTAGCCCATTGTTACCTTGTTTTTTTCTGTTTAGGTGTTAATGATTGATTTCGTTTAGCTTTTCTGGATGCAAATCCCATTTCCTTTAGGCGGTTTCTTACAGTTCGGTCACAGACGTTGACTCCAGTTTCCTCCCATTCGTTCCTCATTTGTTTTGTTGTGCATTTTCGATTTTTGAGACATATTGCTTTAAGTTTTCTGTCTTGACGCTTTGATGTCTTCCTTGGTCTACCAGTATGTTTGCCTTTAACAACGTTCCCATGTTGTTTGTATTTGGTCCAGAGTTTAGACACAGCTGACTGTGAACAACCAACATCTTTTGCAACATTGCTTGATGATTTACCCTCTTTTAAGAGTTTGATAATCCTCTCCTTTGTTTCAATTGACATCTCTCGTGTTGGAGCCATGATTCATGTCAGTCCACTTGGTGCAACAGCTCTCCAAGGTGTGATCACTCCTTTTTAGATGCAGACTAACGAGCAGATATGATTTGATGCAGGTGTTAGTTATGGGGATGAAAATTTACAGGGTGATTCCAGAATTTATTCCTCAGAATTGAGTGAGTCCATATTTTTTTCCCTCTGCTTGGTTTAAAAAAGTAACCGTTACTGACTGCCACAATTTTTTTTCCTGATTTCTTATAGTGTTTCTTAAAGCCAGAAAGTTGCCATTTGAAATGACTTTAGTTTTGTGTCATGTCTGTGATCTGCTTTTTTTCTACAAAATTAAACAACTGAATGAACATCCTCCAAGGCCGGTGATTCCATAATTATTGCCAGGGGTTGTAAAAGCCAGACGTAGTGCAACAAAATACTAGTTATGTGTTGGAGCGTTCTTTTGTTTTTCATGATTCCATAATTTTTTCCTCAGAATTGAGTGATTCCATATTTTTTTCTCTCTGCTTGGTCTAAAAAAGTAACTGTTACTGACTGCCACAATTTTTTTTCCTGATTTCTTATAGTGTTTCTTAAAGCCAGAAAGTTGCCATTTGAAATTACTTTAGTTTTGTGTCATGTCTGTGGTCTGCTTTTTTTCTACAAAATTAAACAACTGAATGAACATCCTCTGAGGCCGGTGATTCCATAATTTTTGCCAGGGGTTGTATTTTGTTCTTGAAGTCATCTAAAAACTCTTGGGCTGTAAAAGCACAAGATTTAAAACTGGAGCTGAGAAGATCATTTGTCAGGTTTTACCTAATATTTACATCACATTGTAGCCATAACTAAAAGGGCATCCTGATTGAAGCTGGGTATCGATTCATATTTCAAAAATCGATTTGATTCTGATTCTTAAGATTCAGAATAGATTGTTTTGATTCGATCTGATATAGATTTGGGTTAGTGTTATTAAAACCATTTTTTGACCTGTTGCATGATTGTCTAGTTTTGCAACATATTAATACAACTTCACAAAATTTGGCCCTCAAAATGTTGGCAGTGGTGTTTCAGAGTTATAAATTTTTAAAATTTTCAGGGGGGTAATGGTCCCGGCCTCCTCTGCCAAACGCGTACCTGCAGCAGTCGCTGCACGGCACGCGGCAGCTGGAGAACGTGGCTATTAGAAAAGTTATCCTGCAGTGGGGGAAGTTCTCCTAAGTTCTTCTGAAGAAGGAGAACGTGGATATTATTAAAGTTAACCTGTAGCGGGGGAAGTTCTCCTGCAGCAGGAGAACGCAGCCCCCACAGTCCACACATGCGCTGTTTAACGGAAATGGCACGTTATGAGGAATGGAAAAAAAAATGACTGTGTGAATTAAACAGCGGAAGATTCTCTTTTCTTGCAACAATAGTCCCAGTAGTCAGGTATTTTTTTTTTGTGGACAAGTGGTTAATGCACTTGATTTCATTGCGGAAGGTTCCCGGTTCGAATCCCACCCCTACCACATTTCTCCATGTAATGTGGAGTTGCGTCAGGAAGGGCATCCGGCGTAAAATTTGTGCCAGTTCAACATGCAGATCCATCTTGGATTTGCTGTGGCGACCCCGAGTACAAAACAAGGGAGCAGGCGAAGGGACTTACTTTTATAAAGCGACAAATTACAGCAAAAGCCGTCTCAAGGCACCTTACATGGAACAATTCAACATAAAATTTAAATAAATAATTAAAAATGAAAAAAAAAATTAAATACATAATTAAAAACAGAAATAAAAGAATAAAACAGATTTAAAAAACTATTCATACGAAAGAGCATAAAAATGGGTTTTCAGTCTTGACTTAAAAATGTCCATGGACTCTGACTGCCCCACAGTCACAGGAAGACTGTTGCACAGGGTGGATGCATGATACGAAAAGGCTCTTTGACCTGCTGACTTCTTCTACACCCTGGGAACACAGAGAAGTCCTGCATCCTGTGACCGCAAAGCCCGGGCCGGCACATAAAGTTCCACCAGATCAGCCAGATAAGATGGTACCAGTCCATGAACAAATTTATAAGTCAATAACAAAACCTTAAAATCTGCTCTCAGAGAGACAGGGAGCCAGTGCAAGGATGCCAAAATGGGTGTGATATGTTCAGACCTTCTGCTACGTGTCAAAAGTTTGGCGGTAGTGTTCTGAACCAGCTGAAGACCCCTAATGCTGGACTGCGGTAACCCTGAAAATAGAACATTACAATAATCTAGTCTTGAAGAAACAAAAGCATGAATAAGGGTCTCAACATCAGCCATAGACAGGATGGGGCGTATCCTAGCTATATTTCTCAGATGGAAAAAAGCAGTCCTAGTAACATCCCTGATATGGATGTGGTATGTCTTCTATAATACATTCCAATTCTAAGATAGAACTCTATTAGTGTATACTAAGGTACTGTATATCTAAATATCTAAAAAAAAGAAGAGTGGAATAAAGTAGAGCCACTTAGGTGCCTGGTCTTGAGAACCAGGGATGGTAGGTTTAAATATATATAATTCTTTGGATGTATGAATCGATCTGTGGGAATTAAAATGAGAATCAATTTAAAAATCGGCGAATTGATCTTTTCAACCCAGCACTAATCCTGATTAAAAATTATTTCTATTCCAGTTTCTGAGAACGGTACTGGCATCGACCAGTGACACTGACCACATTGAAGTGAAAGACGCCATAAAATCATAAGAAGATGTAGTGCAATAATCAAGAATTCTAATCCAGTCTACATAATGAGTGCTGCTTTGCAATAACTCAGTATTTTACTTGAAACAGAGTATTTCTGTGTCTCAATTCCAGGGCATCATAGAGCTGTGCTAAGGTTATCTAATCTCGAAGTCTCCTTGTAATGCAGCCTCCCCCCTCCCCCCAGATAAAATGAAAGAACAGGTGCATCCTTCATGGGCCAAACAATCCCAAGAATCATTGGTAGATCCCCTCCCTCCCCCCAAGATGGTAAATGTAAAGTTTGGGATTCAGATGTACAATTATAAACAGCTAATGTTTCTAAGTAAATATTTGTATATAAATTCAGTACTGTATACAGTATTGAGAAATAATAACAAAACAACAGGTTTCGCCCACTACGCTAGTTTGGCGTGTGCAGCTGTCAGAGTTGGTAGGTAACGTGGGGTAAGCTAATAATGCAACAGTACAATGCTCTGTGAGCTAGACGTCTCATTTCAGAACAGTTGGTTTGGTCTTCATGATCACGACTATGACAGGCTGCCACAGTCTAAGTAGTTCATGGCAAACCTGCGTTGTGTTTCAGTTTAGGGGCTGCGTCCTTCTAAGGCTGCATTTATCAACTGCAGGAGTCAAAGTGGTGCAGCTAGGCTGTCTGATTTCAAAGGCTCCTTGGAAGGTGGCTGATGAATGCCTTCATTGTCCACACAATCCCAACAGTCATGGAGCAGTTCCCCCCAACACAAAATGGTCAGTAATTTTAGAAAAGAAATAAATAAATTAATAAAGGGCAATTTTGGGCTCCATATCCACAATTATAAATAATGTTTTAAACTAAAGTATAAATAAGTATTGTAAAATAATAGTTAACAGTTTCTAACTATGGATTACAGCCACGATGCTAGCTTGTTGTGTGCCGCTGTCAGACTTGCTAGGTGACGGAGTAGGGGAGGGTTAAGCTAAAGACAGAATAGATCTCTGTGGGCTACATCATCGAATTTCAGAACATTTGGTTTGGCCTCCGCTGTCTCAGAAGGCCAGATCTTTGTAGAACACAGCCTACAAAGGATGTGGACACTTAAATGGGACACAGCCACTCATGGAAGGGCACTGGGTACCAGGAGGCATCCAGCCTAGCAGGACTACAGCGACTTCCAGAGGAGCTGAGGCCCTTTGAGGGAAGTTTAAGGACTTCTTAAATGTCCTAAATGACATGTCTTTAGGCAGTTGAAGTAAGATCACACTGTTTGTACACAGGACAAGTCCGAGGATCCTTACTTATCCAGACTGCTGCACCAAATCAAAACCGAAGATGATGATGAAGAAGCGTATGAAGAAGGGGAGGAAGATAGAGAGTCTCGCTTCCGGAGTGTTGCAGAGAGGAAAGGACGCTTTGGAGAGCCTGATGAGGACGTGGAGGATAAAGACTACAGGAACGAACTCGTGAACGCTGCTGTTAAAATGCCTCTGGTGGACAGTGACCAGTCCCACTGCAGCTCTCCCCAGGCCGGCCCCAGCAGTGAGGGCGGGAGTGAGACCCAGGAAAAAGGCCCACGTCCAAAAGCTCGCCGAAAGCGCCGTTTACCGAATGGAGAGCTGAGCCGAGAGCTAAGCAAAGCGCTGAACCAGGAAATCCAGAAGACCGAGGACTGCCTGGCCAACGAGAACCGCCAGCTCCTCAAGGCGGAAGTGGAGAATGAAAATGAGGAACCCAAAAGGTCGTTCCGTAACGGTGGCGAACTGGGCGATAAGAGGTCCCACTTCAAAGCCAAAGACATGAAGGGGACCCCCTGGGAACTACGCCACTTCTACCCGAGCCAGATCACCCCGCTGGGCTTCAATAGGAGCACGCCGACCAACCGGCCAGTGCCGCCGCACTCGCCGCCAAAGTGCATCCAAATGGAGCGCCATGTTATCCGACCTCCTCCGATAAGCCCGCCTCCTGACAGACTGCCGCTGAAAGACGGGAAAGCCCACATTATCCAGCGTGAGATCTGGATGAAGGTCTTTTCCCATCTCAGTCACCAGGAGCTGTGTGTCTGCATGCGGGTGTGCAAGACCTGGAACCGATGGTAACTATGACTCATTTTGGCACAGACATTTCATGGCATCACACGTTAAAGTTTAATGAGTTATTTTTCCTGTTGGTGCATAATCAATTGCACGAAGACAATTCATGGTTTTTAATTTTTTTTAGGTGCTGTGATAAGAGACTGTGGACCCAGATTGATTTGAATCGATGCACCTCAATCACACCGCTCATGCTAAGTGGTATTATCCGCCGGCAGCCAGTCTCCTTGGACCTCAGCTGGACCAACATTTCCAAAAAACAACTCAGCTGGCTGATTAACAGATTACCAGGTACTAGTGGTGGGTCCAGACCTGTTTATTTAAGTTATAGTCAAAGTAATAATGGGCTAAGTCCTACAGCACCCAACCCAGACAACCAAAGCTGCATAATGACTACTACACCGCTACGTGTATAACTAACGAGCTGTAACTTCAGTTTCAGTGCCCGGAAATAAGCCACAATGTCACTGATATTATCAAAGCCACCAAATAACTGCTGAAACTATTCCTGCCCATGGACTGTATTTTCCAGAATACAAGTCGCAGTTTTTTGTGAAAAATCAGGTGATCGTTATTAACAATAGTAATAATAATGATGAGTATTTATGGAGGAGTGTCCCGGGAATCACTGCACTAAACAAAAGAAACTCCAATATCAAACATGACCCACAACAGAGCAAAAAAGAAGCCAAAATAAAGAACTGATAAAACAATCTAATTGACTGACAATTTAGTCATAGTGTTTCCAGTGTTGTAGGTGAGCAGTACAGGTTGACCTGCAACAGATTACATCCAGTATGTTGTCCAATGCAGGTTTATTTATCAATCTTACTTATTTTTGTAATTTAAAAGTCCTAATATGAGGTAATACTACATGCTGTGGTGCGCACTGAGTTCCTGTCTGTTGCACAATTCACTGCCAAGGAAACAGTTTAAAAAGTGAGTTCCATATACAGAAAAATGGTTTGATTTCCTCTTCAAGATGTGTTTTTTTTTGTTAGGTGTGATTTACACTCCTCAACATATGGTCTGTAGACAACTATAGACTAACTGTAGACTGGCTAGCTGTAGCCCCACTCATTTTTCTCGAACATTAATTGATATTACCCAAGAAACCCATCAAAAAAGTCATATACAACGAACTATTTCCTTGTTAATGACACACCCATCTCTCTCGACATAACTTTCAAGTTTATATTACAACTATATTCCTTAACATAAATAACAATGAAATTACCCTACCTAATTATACCCTAATATAAGACTTTAAAAATAAATATTATTGCATTTCCAAAAACTTAGAAATACTTTAATAGCATATCATCTTATACCTGTCTGAGAAATCTCAGGTACATTTCTCACAAGTATCCCCAACCCAGAATGCGTTTAACACACACTGCGCACTTTACCCACTTATTACCCATGATCCCATCAGCCGGGCGTTCTCTCTACGGTGCCTGGGGTGTAGAATCATCTCAGGAACATCTCACCAATCATCGCGTCACCCCGTGAATATGTGCTCCGATTGAAATGTGTTAATGGCGATTACCCATGATCCCATCAGCCGAGCGTTCTCTCTAAAGTGCCTGGGGTTTTTTTTTTTGGTAGCCTTTCCCCCGCATTTCAGAGTGCAGAGCGTCAATGGCAATCAAGCTAGTACATTTTCTCTTGCATTTGGAAATTCAGATCATTCACTTAAACTTTGAAACAAGGGATTGCATATACTGTACTAGTACATAATATTTTCTCTTTCATCAATCATTCCATCGTTCCATGGTTGGGGCTCCCTCAGCCCCAACCAGTCCCAGCAGAAGACTGCCCCTCCCTGAGCCTGGTTCTGCTGGAGGTTTCTTCCTGTTAAAAGGGAGTTTTTCCTTCCCACTGTAGCCAAGTGCTTGCTCACAGGGGGTCGTTTTGACCGTTGGGGTTTTACATAATTATTGTATGGCCTTGCCTTACAATATAAAGCGCCTTGGGGCAACTGTTTGTTGTGATTTGGCGCTATATAAAAAAAATTGATTGATTGATTGATTGATAGATCATCTGTAGACTAACTGTAGGCCAGCTGTAGACCAACTGCGGACTGTCTGTAGACTAACTGTAGATCATCTGTGGACTAACTGTAGGCCGGCTGTAGACCAACTGCAGACTGTCTGTAGACTAACTGGATCATCTGTAGACTAACTGTAGGCCGGCTGTAGACCAGCTATAGACCAACTGCAGACTGTCTGTAGACTAACCGCAGGCTGGCTGTAGACCAGCTATAGACCAACTGCTGACTGTCTGTAGACTAACTGTAGGCCAGCTGTGGACCAGCTATAGACCAACTGCAGACTGTCTGTAGACTAACCGCAGGCCGGCTGTAGACCAGCTATAGACCAACTGCAGACTGTCTGTAGACTAACTGTAGGCCAGCTGTGGACCAGCTATAGACCAACTGCAGACTGTCTGTAGACTAACTGTAGGCCTGCTATAGACCAACTGCAGACTGTCTGTAGACTGACTGTAGATCTTCTGTAGGCCAGCTGTAGACCAGCTATAGACCAACTGCAGACTGTCTGTAGACTAACTGTAGGTCATCTGTAGACTAGCTGTAGGCCGGCTGTAGATCGTCTAACCCGATAAACAGATAAAAAAAATGATCGGAAGCTCCAGATAACCGATAACATTTAGTATTGACTCTGGTGTCACGGGCGCACGGCCACATTGGATTACACTAATGGCTTAATACGTTTGGATGTCAGAGCTGCAGGCGCTGCTGCTGAGTAAATTTAAAGGTCAAGTCACACACAAAAGCAAATGCACAAAAAATAAATAAATAAAACCCCAAACACTGTCATTATCTTCATCAAAAGCAGTAAATCACAGTATGTGAAGTCAGTTTATATTATAATATAAAATTATATGCAGCTATGGTTCATATTGTGTTCACAAAAAATGCACGAAAATAAATAAAAATACAGACTTTTGAGCTGCTCACATACCGTTTTTGTCCACAGTGTAACTTCTTTCGGCTTGTTCGTCTTCACCGAGTGTTGCAACAGCAGCAGAGTTTTGCCAGCACTTGGGTTTTGACCTGTGAACTGGAAGTGTTATCTAGTTATCTTTTTTTTATTTAAATGAGTACTGTGTTGCTAAGCAGTTGCTAAATACGACCTCAGGTTGTCCAGATGACGTACAAATTCCAACATAGTGAATTTAGCTTTGGCTTAATTTTTTCCCTCTAAAACCCTGAAAAACAGACAGAGAAAGCTGAAATTTTAATATGTTGTAGCACAGACACGGAGCTTTCAAAAAAAGGTGCAGCATACCAAGATCAGATGATCAACATGCACATAAATTAATTACAAAACAAATTAAATTAAGGAGTACAACATATTGTTAATTAAACACTGTTTATGAAATAAATATATCCTCAATAGAACTTTATTGAGGATATATTTATTATGTAATCCAAAAAGTATTAAATAAGAAAGTTGTTAACCCCCAAAACATGAATCAGCTGCAAATAGCAAATTATCCGCAGACCTTTAACTGATATGTACGCGCATAAACTATATATATATATATATATATATATATATATATATATATATATATATATAGTTTATTGCCATTGCCAGTGAACAGGATTCACAGACTATGAATTTGCTTCGGTACAATGGTGCAACATTAAGAAGAGATAAAATGCTAAGATAAAATATAACATGTGTGAAAATAAGATAAAATATAAGATAAAAAAAAAAAATATGAAATATGAAAGGCTGTGTGCAACAGAAAAACAGAGAAACAGAAAAAAACAGTGCAGTGGGAGGAGTGCAATTAAAAACCAAAGTACACTGTCTAAAGTGACCCGTGATAAAATGATAAAGTGACAGAGTTAAGCTTAAGGTGACTGAGTTATGAGGTGTTCATGAGTCTAACGGCAGAGGGGAAGAAACTGTTCTTATGGCGGGAGGTTCTGGTCCTGATGGACCGTAGCCTCCTGCCCGAGGGGAGTGGTTTGAACAGACCGTGTGCAGGGTGAGAAGGGTCAGCTGTGATCCGACCTGCTCGGCCCAGAGTCCTGGAGATGTGCAGGTTGTGGAGAGATGGAAGGCTACAGCCGATCACCTTCTCAGCAGAGGCCACAATGCGCTGCAGTCTGTGTCTGTCCCTGGCTGTGGCCCCGGCGTACCACACCGTGATGGAGGAGCAGAGGATGGACTCGATGATGGCTGTGTAGAACTGCACCATCAGCTGGACAGGCAGCTTGGCCTTCTTCAGCTGCCGCAGGAAGTACATCCTCTGCTGGGCCTTCTTGATGAGGGAGCTGATGGTTGACTCCCACTTGAGGTCTTGGGTGATGGTGGTGCCGAGGAAGCGGTGACAGTCCACAGTGGTGATGGGGCTGTTGGTGAGGGCGAGGGAGGGCGGGGGGGCTGTGGCTTTCCTGAAGTCCACGATCATCTCCACTGTTTTCTGGGCGTTGAGCTCCAAGTTGTTGCTGCTGCACCAGGTCACCAGCCGGTCCACCTCCCTCCTGTAGGCAGACTCATCCCCATCCGAAATGAGTCCGATGAGGGTGGTGTCGTCCGCAAACTTGATGAGCTTTACAGAGTCGTGGCTGGAGGTGCAGCAGTTAGTGTACAGGGAGAAGAGCAGAGGGGAAAGGACAGAGCCCTGTGGAGATCCTGTGCTGAGAACCCGAGTGTTCGAGACATTTTTTCCCAGCCTCACACGCTGACTCCGGTCCGTCAGGAAGTCTGTGCACGTGGAGCAGAGAAAGCTTGTCCTGGAGCAAAGCTGGAAGGATGGTGTTGAATGCAGAGCTGAAGTCCACAAACAGGATCCTAGCGTAGGTTCCTGGAGAGTCCAGGTGCTGCAGGATGGAGTGCAGGGCCAGGTTTATGGCATCATCTACAGACCTGTTGGCTCTATAGGCAAACTGCAGGGGGTCCAGGAGGGGGTCGGTGATGGACTTCAGGTGGGATAAAACCAGGTGTTTGAAGGTCTTCATGACTACAGACGTGAGAGCCACAGGCCTGTAGTCATTAAGTCCAGTGATGCGTGGTTTCTTGGGGACTGGAACTATGATTGAGGACTTGAAACAGACTGGAACATGGCATGACTCCAGGGAGGTGTTGAAGATCCCCGTGAAGACTGGGGCCAGCTCATCAGGGCAGTGTCTCAGGGTGGCAGGAGAGACACAGTCTGGTCCCGGGGCCTTACGTGGATTCAGCCTTTTGAAATGTCTCCTCACGTCCTCCTCTTGGACCGAGAGGGCAACAGGGGGAGTGGGGAGGTCCAGAGTGTTTGAATATTCAGTTGTGTGGGGGGTGGGGAGGTGTGAGTCCTTGTCTTCAAACCGTGAATAGAAGATGTTCAGGTCGTTGGCCAGCTTGAGGTCATCAATAGAACAAGGTGCTTTGGGCTTGTAGTTGGTGATCTCTTTCAACCCCCTCCACACAGAGGCAGAGTCGTTGGCAGAGAACCTTTGCTGCAGACGTGAACTGTACATGGATTTAGCCTTTGCCACCTTGCTAAATCTGTACTTTGCACCTCTATAGCTGTCTCTGTCTCCTTCTCTGAAAGCCACCTCTTTCTGCTGACGGAGCTGCTGGAGTTTAGGTGTGAACCAGGGCTTGTCATTGTCCGGACGCAGCCGCAGGAAAAACACCTCCGTGTTGATAACCATTTGTAAAATCCAGGCGGCTTTTGATGGCTTTCAGTGGAGTGAGTATATGAGAAATTGTTTAACAGCTGGACATGTTCCAACTTGTCCTTAAGGCTTCCAACGGAGGTGTTTTTCCTGTGGCGGAGCGTCGCGGCGGCTGCGAGCCGATGCTGCAATCCGCCCGCACGTCTTTCATTAAAAAAATCTCCTTTAACAGTGGAATATCCGTATAAAATGCTGAGACCGACTTCTTCTGAAACTTCTCTGTTCTCTCACGACGTCCTGGATCAATAGAGCCTGAAATGTAGAGGTTTTCAGCTTGAAACAGGCTGACGATGGCGCCTGAGAGAGCTGCGCGACGTCTCGCACCGTGGGAAGTCCTTAAAGCGACAGTATCACCTCAAAATCTCTCATCAGCTGTTAAAATTTTCACCGAAAACCAGCTTAATTTTTCGAACCGTGTCCACTTCGATGTGTCTCACAGGTTTAGAAAAAATTTTGATCAAACAAAGCGCCAGTCTCTCAGCAACTTCTCAGACAAAGGAATTCCGACGAGGGGCTGGACGACTCCTCCCACAAGGAGTGCTCACAGGCGAATGACGTCACCGACAGGCGTGGAAAAACTCACGCATGCGCACCAGGGTTCAAGCATGTCTGACGTAAAAACATATGAATGAAATCCATATAGTTGTTGAAAAAAATAAAAAGGACCGTTACTTTATTGACAGACCTCGTATCCCAGGTAGGGGCGTGCGCGTGCCCCTTCGTCTGAGGCGCACGAGAGCTCCAGCGCGTTTCCCTCTCCGCCGTCGTCTCACTTTTTTGGCCAAAAAGTGAACCAGTTCAGCTGCAGGCACTAAAAAAACTGGCGTAATGTCCGTGGGTGTTGATGATTTGATGTTTAGAAGCTCCTCGCGGGTGTAGGGACACGATGACACACAATTCACGCACAAAAACAGACAAAACAGGGAGCACCAGAATACCAGGGCGCCTTCACGTGGCGCCATCTTGGAAGGGTAAAATTGTCCATTTTTCCCAAAAGTCTTCATATTTAGCTTCTTGCAACCTTAAAATAAAGGTAAGTCTTTCCATACTGTGAATTTCTTCAACAATGTCCATCCAGTTTTTAACTGTGGGGGTTCTTGTTTGTACCATTTGTGTGTGATGGCTTTTTTTGCTGCTGCCAACAAAATTTTAAATAAGTATACATCTTTTTTCTGAATCCCTGCTCCCATTACATACCCAAAGTATAATGTCAGTATTGTTCTTGGTATATTGTACCCAAATACCTTTTCAATTTCACTACCAGAAGATGTGTGCATGCCCCACATCCTGCTCTCCACACACTTTCTCCAGCAGGGTTGGTGCAAGGATAGTGATGCCTTTTTTTTTTTATCTTTGGTGTAATAAAATATCTCACTAAATTTTTCCAACAGTAAATTTTCCAATTTCTTGAGCTAGTTGAAGTTACTTCAGATTTGCAAATATTATACCACGTCATTACTTATGTCCTCCTGCAACTCCTTTACCCATTTATCTCTAATATACAGTGTTGATGTTTTCCTATTAACTATCAGTCCTTTATACAACTTTGATATGGCTTTACTACTTTTGTTTTTATATGCATCATTTAATATTTGTGTAATTGCATTCATTTCACATGGGAGGTTTGGCTTTACTTCTTTTAAATAATGGTCCTGTACCTGAAGGTACATATAGAAATCTCAAGATTCTAAATCAAATTCTTTCTGTAGTGTTTGAAAGCTTTCAATTTGGCCTTTTTAAAGAAATTTATTTAGAATGTTTAATCCTTTAATTGCCCTTTCCTTGAATTTAGAATTCATATTGCCTGGTTTAAAGTTTAAATCAAAAGCTATCCAGCCAAATACTTTTAATTTCTTCCTCTATTTTACATCTCTTTACTAATTTAAACCAAACCTCCAAGGTGAATCTAGTAATGGAGTCCAACTTATTTTCTCTTTCCTTAAACATCTTCTTATTTGCTATCATAGCTTGTACATGGTCCACATTGCCCATTTCTATTTGTTTCCACTTTTTCATGTAGTTTGAGTCACACCAGACAATGGTATGTTTGAGCTGTGCTGCATAGAAATATTCTTCTAAATTGGGCAGTGCCAATCCACCCTCATCTTTAGGAATTTGTAGTGTTGAGAATTTAATTCTAGGTTTGGCCCCATTCCAAATGAATCTAGAGATTTTTCTGTCCCACTCTACGAATTGATTGCTTGGTATTGGCACTGGCAGAGATTGAAATAAGTATAAAATTCTAGGCAGCACATTCATCTTGATTGTTTCAATTCTAGATCGTAAATCTAGCAAAAGAATATTCCATCTCACCATGTCTTGGTATGTTTGTGTACTTAAAGATCTATAGTTAGTTTCATACAACTTGGTAAGGTTATTGGTGATTTGAATTCCCAAGTATTTGATTGACTTTTTATTCCACTTAAATTTATATTGCTGTTTCATAGATGGAGAGGGGCTATAATTAATGGGGAGCACTTGAGTTTTATCAGTATTCAACTTAAAACCTGAAAGGTGACCATAATAGCTTAATAAGTCCATTAGCTTAGGTAAACATTTGTCAGGTTGTTTTAAATATATTAACACATCATCTGCAGACAGTCCAATTTTGTTTTCTATATCTCTAATTTTTATTCCTTCTGTTTCTTGCTCTTGTCTAATTGCCTGAGCCAGGGGCTCGATATAAATGGCAAACAGAGTTGGAGACAGGCAGCAACCCTGCCTTGCTGATCTTTCTAATCTAATCCAATTTGTGAGGCTACCATTTATCTTAATTCTTGCTTTTAGGTTTTGATATAATGTTTTAACACAGTTTATTGCTTGTGAGTTAAGCCCAAACCTTTCTAAACAGAGATAGAGGTATCGCCAACTAACGGAATCGAAGGCCTTTTCCGCATCCAAACTTAAAAGGACAGCACTTTCGTTTGTTTTTTGTATTTCTTCTGTTATATGTAGAGTCCTTCTGACATTGTCTTGAGTTTAGCGCCCTCTAATGAAGCCTGATTGATCTTCATCTATAATTTCTGAAATGAATGATTGGAATCTATTTGAAATGATTGATGTGTATATCTTATAATCACAGTTCAAAATTGATATTGGTCTAAAACTTTCACAATGCTCCCTGTCTTTGCCCTCCTTATGAATGACAGTAATTACAGCCTCTCTCCATGATGGCGGCAGTGCACCATTCTTCAGAGTTTGATTAAAGGATGCAAGTAACATTGGATATAGCTCTTTCTTAAAAAAAACTATACCATTCAATAGGATATCCATCTGTTCCTGGAGTTTTGTTTGAGTTCATTCTTTTTATTGAATGTTCTAATTCTTTCTCTGTAATCTGTGCACATAATATTGAGTTTTGTTCTTCTCCTATATTTGGGAGGTCTAATGTATTTAAAAATGTTTAAATTGTTTCATCATCTGCTGATTCAGGTTGAGAGTACAGATTTGAATAATAGTCTTCAAATGCCTTCTCAATTTCCTCTGGTTTATACATTAGTGTATAAACCAGAGGAAATTAGTGTATTAGTGTACAGGGTCTCTGATATTATTTATAGTATTTAGTTGTTTGTTTCTTAATCGCCTGGCAAGAGATTTAGTTAATTTAGAGCCTCCTTCATAGTATGTTTGCTTTAAAAATCTAATTTTCTTTTCTACTTCTTCTGATGATGTTTTATCTATTTTCATCCTTGCTTCTTTAACCCTTTTCATGTACGAGTAATTGTAATTGTCGTAATTGTTCTGATATTTCCAATTCCTCTGTAACCATCTGGAATTCCTGAATTCTTTTTTTCTTGTTGTATGAGGAGTAAGAAATTAGTTTGCCTCATTACTGCTTTCATAGCATCACACACCATTGTGGGATCTGTCTCTCCATTATCATTTTCTTTTTGACAGGCATTTATTTGATTTTTTTATATCCTGCACTAATTGCTGGTTGTTTAGCAAACCAGTATTTAACCTCCAGTTTGTGACCTTAGGTTTCCTATTGAGATTCAATGTTAATTTCAAGGAACAGTGATCTGATAGGTCAGCTGTCCCAATCTGACATTCTACAACCCGAAACCGGTCTTCTGTGTTCATAAAAAAGTAATCTATTCTTGTGTGAGCTGAGTGTGGAGCAGAATAAAATGTATAATCCCTCTCTAAAGGGTGACATTCTCTCCAAACATCCATCACTCCCAATTCAGTTAGTGTTACATTGCTGTATCTACACAAATGTGTTTTACTTTTCTTTTTGGTACTATTAGAGTCGAGAAAAGGATTTAGCACTACGTTCCAGTCTCCTGCACAGATTAGAATTCCTTCCGTTTCTTGTGGAATATTATCAAAGACAGATTCATAAAAAGATTTATCAGATTCTGGTGGGGCATAAATATTTAATAATGTGACCATTTGATCTTCCAATTTTCCCCTGATCAGAATGTATCTTCTATCTTTATCTTTAATTTCCTTTAAACACTCAAATTTTACATGATTAGAAATTAGGATCGCTACCCCCCTTTTACTTCATCCTTTAAATTAACTATAGAATGTATTTTTAAAACCCATATTTTGTAATTTCTGGTGCTCCTTGTCTGACAAGTAGGTTTCCTGTAAGTAAATTATCTCCGCTTTTTCTTTTTTAAACTTTGTTACAACCTTGCCCCTTTTTATTGGATTATTTAAGCCATTCACATTTAGTGATGTGAACCTTACAGTATCAGGACGCATTATAACTAAAATAATCATTCTGAAGACAGTCTGACCATAACAACACAATGAACTCTAGAACTGTAGAACACAAAATGAAAAAAAAGAAAAAAATCTATCCGGTATCCTGAGGAACCACTAACTGGTCCCAAAGTCCCGTTGGTAGGAGAGGGGTAAAGCCTCCTGAAAAAGAAGGGCCCCTCAGTAGACGTAGGTGTTGACTCAGAGTCCTCCTTCCAATCTACCCAAGTCCAACATAATTTGTATTTTGCTTCTTGCCAGTTCTTTATCTCCCCCCCCCCCCCCCCCACTTTTTTTTTGTCCCCGGGAGGCAGATTATCGGATTTTCACTCACTAGTTTCTTTTTTCAGAAAAATTAAATAAGACGGGTGTTAATATGAAGAAACATAAAATAATTTGAATTTAATTATATTTAATTATCTCTATGCAACTTTGTTTTTCACCCCTTTGCTCACTCAGAAAGTAATAAGAATAAGATAAAAAAAGGAATTTTAAAAAATAGATGATAATCTGTCATTTATAATCAGTTACCTTCCTTTAATTACTTTTCCGCCTCATTTCCGAAACTCCTGTAGTCTCTCCCTCGCTCTTTGGCCCGCACTGCTCGGTGTATCAGACGCTGTAGAGGTGCGCGTCCAGGGAAAAGCCTGGTGAATGTTTACGATAATGGACCTGGGCGTTGCTCCGTGGTCGGGTTTCCCAGCCCCAGTCCGGTGCGCACGTTGTATCATGAGTCTTGTCTCTGCGGGGAGATCCAGCTCTCTCTGCAACAGGTCCTCCATGAAGCGTATAACCGAGTCCCCTTCGGAAAGTTCCGGAACTCCGAAAATGCGCACATTATTTCTGCGGCTCCTTCCTTCTAAATTTGTCAGCTTAGCTTTCAATATTTTCTGCTCTTTAAGAACCATAAGCAGAGCATCTTTTGCTTCCATGTTCCAATCTTCCACTTCACTTATGCGCGTTTGTGCTTCGTTTAATGTCTCCCGTTGGTCTTGCAGCTCTGTATTAGTGTCGTCAATTCTCTTGTTTATGTCCATCTTAAATGTTTCAAACTCCCTCTTGAAGTCAGCCTTAACGTCATCTTTGAGAGTCAAAAATCCGTCTTTTATTTCTTTTTGTAGTTCCACAATTTGCATGGTCAGTCCAGGTATCCCCTCTCGTGGCTCCAAGTGTTAGCCGTTAGCATGCTAGCTTCGGAAGCGATTGGATTTTCTTCCATTACGGTGTTTTCTTGAGTTTTGTTTCGCGTGTTTCGAGTCTTTTGCCCCTTACGTTTGTCACCCCCACTCATCACACTCTTTGATGTATGAACTCAGGCTTCTTGGTTGTTTTGTGGGGTATAATTACTTCTGGCAAGAGCTCTGAGTTAAGCTGCCATTTCCCTCGCTGTCCAACCAGAAGTCCCCTGTATTGATTATTGTTAATAATTGAAATAAGAAATTTTGTATTAGACAATATTACAACGAATAGCAATAATGTTAAAATAATCATAAAAAATTATTTTGGGATTATTATTATTGTAGTACCTTTCCTATAAAAATCAACCTAAGTGTAACAAAATTGCTTTTCTGAAGGTTTTAGTGAGACAAGGTTGCACCAAAATGAGGAAAATTTTAAATATTAAAATAATAATATATAATATTAATAAATATATAATAAATTAATACACAGAACTGATTTCTCAGTTGACCTAATTAACCGAATGGGTAGCAAAAGCTTATACTCCACACCTACCCCTTTATACCTCAGTAAATTTTACCAGCTGTACTAAAGCACCTAATGGAGCGAAATGGGGACTGATCACGAAATGGAGTAGATGGACCCAGTGGCTGAAATTTTATCTCTTGAGCACCAGATGGCGCACCTGAATACATTAGCCCGACAACCGGGGCGGTTACTGGCCCCCATTTTGGAGTGAGAGTTCCCACTCCCAAACGAGCAATAGGAGAGCAGCGCTCGCGCCACACCCCCAAACTTGCCCAAAGTGAGACTGACCAACACTGATGTCAGTGTCTCGGCCACCGACCAATCACAGGCTAGGAGAGAGAGAGTCCAGTATCTGGCCCAACTCATACCGGGCCGGTTGTCGGACTATGAATACATGTACTGAGCCCATCTCACAAAAAAACAATAACAAATGCCAAACAATTAAATAAAAGTGCTTATTTGGAGTCAGTCTGCTCCATTTTGTTACATTTTAACCACATTTCATAATTTTCACCTTTCAGTCCCCATTTCGCTCCATTTCGTGTTTTACCCCCACAACAAAAGCAAAAAGAGAGCAGAAGAACAAGCAAAACACAAACATTTGAAGATAATAAACTTAAATTTCTCATCGTCATCATAACAAAAATGTCATTGTGCACATCTCGCTTTGTACAGAATTGCAATGGATTCCAAATACAGTACACTTTGTTTTGCCAAAAGTACCTTCTAAGATAGCACGTTGCACACGAAGAGGTCCACGATCTTTGTTTCCACCACAGACTGGTGGCCGCCAGCAGCCGACTGAGCAAAGGCCCCCGAATGGTCGGCTGGGACAGCTGACATTGTTTTTCTGCGGGTGGCTGAGCCTGCGATGAAGAAGAAGACTGGCTGCTGCTCCGCTACTGCAGCTGAAGACGATCGCCTGTGTTTCCCACGTGAAGAGCCGGCCTTGATCCTTTCCTCAAATTGGATTGCATGGCCTGGGTGGTTCCTCTTCACGTGGGACTTTAAATTAAACAGGCTGGTTGTGTATCCCTTAATTGTTGTCTCCTTCGGCTGACACATTGGGAAAAAAAGGATGTTAGCGTTCCTCTTGTCCACTGATTGGAAGACAAAGAAGCCCTCCAGGTGAGGCTACAGGTTCTTGGACCTCGTGGCAGGCATGGGCTGCCTGGCCCTCAGCCTGGCCTGTGTCCGCTACCTCTACACTTGCTCCAGGCTCCCCCTGAACGTCATCCTCAGGCCGTGGAACACAAAAAAGAAGTCTTCACTCATTTTACAAAATAAAGACACCTTAAACTAACAAAAAACCAATAATGCTCGCTCGCTAGTCGTGTCCAACATGCGACTAGCAAGACGCAAGCACGCTGCAGTCTGGAGCTTAATGTTGACGTCATCTGCCAGTGACCGCCAGTCAGAGCATGCACAGAGAGCACAGTGAAGTTTTTATTTTGTAATCTTGTTTTATTATATATATATAGATAGATAGATATACAGTAGTGTTCAGAATAATAGTAGTGCTATGTGACTAAAAAGATTAATCCAGGTTTTGAGTATATTTCTTATTGTTACATGGGAAACAAGGTACCAGTAGATTCAGTAGATTCTCACAAATCCAACAAGACCAAGCATTCATGATATGCACACTCTTAAGGCTATAAAATTGGGCTATTAGTAAAAAAAGTAGAAAAGGGGGTGTTCACAATAATAGTAGTGTGGCATTCAGTCAGTGAGTTTGTTAATTTTGTGGAACAAACAGGTGTGAATCAGGTGTCCCCTATTTAAGGATAGCACTACTATTATTCTGAACACTACTGTGTGTGTGTGTGTGTATACATATATATGTATATATATATGTATGTGTGTGTGTGTGTGTGTGTGTGTGTGTGTGTGTGTGTGTGTGTGTGTGTGTGTGTGTGTGTGTGTATGTTAAAGACAGTTTCTGTAAAAATCAGTAAATCACAGTAGTCATAGTTTATCTCTATATAACGTCACCCGTGTTGTGTTCAATGTGACTGGTAAAATTCCGTCGGGCTCTGAGAGCGCTCACGTCTGTTATTATGAATTTATGTGGAAATGATTGTTGTACAAATCTTCAGATATCTGTCACTGAGATAGATGATAACTGGAGTATAGTTTTAAGCAGAAATGAGGCAATAATCTATGAATTGTTGCTGAAGCACTGAAATGACGCATGTGCAGTGAAGGCACCGTGAGAGTGCCCTGCCCCTTCTGAGCTTCCCTGACAGCAGCCTGACTGTTGCAGACAGCCAGGAACGATTTTAGCTGTTTACAAACTGTTAAACTTTATTCACTTCACCACCAACAAAATGTTATTGGATTGAGAGTTATCGGAACTAAATTTATTGGAAGGTAACTGGTCCGTTGATGGTTGTCAAAGTTATTTAAAAAGATAATCCGATAATGAAAACATTAGTTTCGATAATTAGCAGTTATTGGATTAGCTGAACTGTGCCCACCACTGCTGTAGATTGGTTGTAGACTAACTGCAGACTGGCTGTAAATTAACTGTGGACTGGATGTAGACTAACTAGGCTGGGTGTAGACTGACTGTAGACTAACTATAGACTTACCTGTATACTACCTGCATGCTGGCTGTAGACTAACTGTAGACCGACTGTAGACTACTTGTAGCATGCATGCAGACTGGATGTAGACTGGTCGCACACTAACTGTGGACTGGATGTAGACTGGAAATAGACTGGCTGTAGACTAACTATAGACAACTGCAGACAGGGTGTAGACCAGCTGTAGACTAACGGCAGGCTGGCTGTAGAGTAACTGTAGACTGGCTGTAAGCTGTAGAGCTGGTGTAGACCGGCTGTAGACAAACTGTAGGCCGGCTGTAGAGTAACCACAGATTAGCCCTGCCGACTGCGATGTTGTAGATTCTTTTCTCTGGCCGACTTTCTGAATGTTCTGGTTTCTGTTCATACTCCATACTAATCCCGCATGTTGGTCTTTTTTGGGGTTTTGAACATGTTGCATTTTGAAATGAAAGAGTTCAGTTTAAGTCCCGCCTCTGGGCAGCTTGCCAAACAGAACTTACAATAAAGGCATGGCACCTGGCTTTGCCCAAGAGTGGGTCATGTGACCCATGTCCACAGCAGGTACCCAACCCAGGCAGAGAGGAAGTGTGTGTGGGACAGTGGTTCCTTGAGTGACAGTGTCTCTGTATGAGTTCCTGGAGTTTACGGAGCCGCTCTGTGTTTCAGGGCTGAGAGTCTTGAAGTTGTCGGGATGCTCCTGGGTGGCCGTGTCGGCTCTCTGCACCTCCAGCTGCCCTCTGCTGCGCACTCTGGATGTCCAGTGGGTGGAAGGGCTCAAAGATCCACAGATGAGAGACCTCCTCTCCCCTCCGACAGACAACAGACCAGGTAGGTCAGCCGCATCAACCTCGCCAGCACAACTCCTTAACACGGATCCGTTGGGGGTTGTGATCGGACTTTAGCCTTTCTGTAGTCCTTTTACAAAAACTTCCCACTTCAGTCCCTGTGGTGGCACTGTACGTGTCTCCGTCTGAAACCTGTTTCACGAGCTCTTTGTCTTTTGACGTCAGGCTGGTTCAAAGTTCAGGCGGGGCTCACTGTGACAAAACCTCACTGCTGGTTAACGCGGTAAGTTTGTTTGATCTCAGGTCAGCTGGATAACCGGTGCAAACTGCGTAACGTGGAGGACCTGCGGCTGGCGGGGCTGGACATCACCGACACGTCTCTGCGTCTCATCAGTCGACACATGCCTCTGCTGTCCCGACTGGACCTGAGCTACTGCAACCACATCAACGACCAGTCGGTCAACCTACTGACGGCAGCAGGAACCACCACCAGGGACTCGCTCACAGAGATCAACCTGTCAGGTGAGACCAGGTACAACACACACACACACACACACACACAGCCTCATTATGACAGACCCTGATTATGAGACGACTTCGTTTTCTTCCAGAATTATTACTGGGAAAACACTTCCTGAAGGTCTTTTTAAAAAATGAAAAGTTAATGATTTAGTTTTAAATTGATGTAATTTTGTGGGTGGTCCCTGGTTTTACTTTCCCACTCTTTGAGGTCTTTGACTTTATGAGCGTAAACGTGTCATACTGATTTTCTCGGCCCTGTACTTACAATATACTGCATGTGTTTCTTAGCAAAAAAAAGGCCTTGCCGTGGTGCTTCCTTATTGTGTTTAATGAATGAATGAATGAATTTACTCAGCACACACAGAGTCAAAATAACAAGAAAAAGCTCATAAAGAAAACAATTTAACAATGTACCCATATGTCTGAAAGGGTGTAGGCAGAATCAGAAGCTTATCAATGCCCACTCCTTTAACCAAAAACTTCAAAATGTGTTTGTAAAAATATACATCCACTCATGATAACTGATACAAAATATAAATTAATCACTGAACTAAGATTTTAAAACAGATTTCAAAACAGCAGTGCTCCAAAAACAAAACAAACTCAATAAACCTAATTCATCTTGATATAACGAGTAATTAAATTATTTTTGTAGAGCCTTTTAAAGCCAACCAAGTTACAGAGTGATTTAAAGTTACCAGGAAATCCATCCATCCATCCATTTTCTTCCGCTTTATCCGGAGTCGGGTCGCGGGGGCAGCAGCTCAAGCAAAGCCGCCCAGACCTCCCGATCCACACACACCTCCCCCAGCTCCTCCGGGGGAACCCCAAGGCGTTCCCAAGCCAGCCGAGAGATGTAGTCCCTCCAGCGTGTCCTGGGCCTTCCCCGGGGCCTCCTCCCAGTGGGACGTGCCCGGAACACCTCTCTAGCGAGGCGTCTAGGGGGCATCCGGAAAAGATGCCCGAGCCACCCCAACTGACTCCTTTCTCTCCACAATTTCACTGATACTTACTGGACTGGTAAGCATTGAAAGCCGAGATAGACATGTCCAAACTTGTCCTCTGACACGCTGAAACGGAGGTGTTACTTTGTCTCGCTTCCAAAGCGAATCGGTCGTGACGCGCGAAGCCTCCGCGCGGCTTTCCATGACAAAATCTCTTGTTAAAAGTGAAATCTGCTGGAAAATGGCTGATGTCCAGCTCTTGTGATAACCAGAGAAAGAGCACACGACGATCCCGTATCCACAGAGCCATCTGTTTAGAAATGGTCCAGTGGCTTGTGCCGCGTCGTCGCAGCTCGGAGCACCGAGCGTCCTTAAAGGGGTCCTTAAAGCTGTACTAACAGACTTTATTCTCTGTGAAGCCCGTAAAATTTTCACCAAAAGCCAGATAAATTTTTCGAATGGTTTCCAGGTGCCAGTCTCTAACAGCTTCTGAAAAAATTCTGATGGAAAAAAAGTCCTTTTCATTCCGCCATTTCCAGACAATGAAAATCAGACGAGGAGGCTGGACCACTCCTTCCCAAGGCGTGCTCACAGGCGAATGATGTGACTGACAGGTGTGGAAAAACTCACACATGCGCATGAGGGTTCAAGCATGTCTGACGTAAAAACATACGAATGAAATCCATATAGTTTTTGAAAAAAATAAAAATGACCGTTACTTTATTGACAGACCTCGTACAATGATTTTCAAATCCTCTTCAACCTATATTCAACTGAATACACCACAAAGACAAGATATTTAATGTTCAAACTGATAAACTTTATTGTTTTTGTGCAAATATTTGCTCATTTTGAAATGGATGCCTGCAACACGTTTGAAAAATGATGTACGACTTCAGTGTTTTGCGCTTCATAATGCGCCACATTTTCAGTGGGCGACAGGTCTGGACTGCAGGCAGGCCAGTCTAGTACCCACATTCTTTTACTATGAAGCCACGCTGTTGTAACACGTGCAGAATGTGGCTTGGCATTGTCTTGCTGAAATAAGTAGGGACGTCCCTGAAAAAGACGTTGCTTGGATGGCAGCATGTGTTGCTCCAAGACCTGGATGTACCTTTCAGCATTGATGGTGCCATCACAGATGTGTAAGTTGCCCATGCCATGGGCACTAACACACCCCCATACCATCACAGATGCGGGCTTTTGAACTTTGTGCTGGTAACAATCTGGATGGTCTTTTTCCTCTTTTGTCAGGAGGACACGACGTCCATGATTTCCAAAAACAATTTGAAATGTGGACTCATCAGACCACAGCACACTTTTCCACTTTGTGTCTGTCCATTTCAAATGAGCTCGGGCCCAGAGAAGGCAGCAGTGTTTCTGGATGTTGTTGATGTATGACTTTCACTTTGCATGGTAGAGTTTTAACTTGCACTTGTAGATGTAGTGACGAACTGTGTTAACTGACAGTGGTTTTCTGAAGTGTTCCTGAGCCCATGCGGTAAGATCCTTTCCACAATGATGTCAGTTTTTAATGCAGTGCCGCCTGAGGGATCAAAGGTCACAGGCATTCAGTGTTAGTTTTCAGCCTTGCCGCTTACATGTAGAACGTTCTCCAGATTCTCTGAATCTTCTGATTATATTATGGACTGTAGATGATGGAATCCCTAAATTCCTTGCAATTGAACTCAGAGAAACATTGTTCTTAAACTGTTGGACTATTTTTTTTCACACAGTTGTTCACAAAGTGTTGATCCTCACCCCATCTTTGCTTGTGACCAGCTGAGTCTTTTGGAGATGCTCCTTTTATACCCAATCATGACACTCACATGTTTCCAATCAGGAGTATTCATCAACTTTCCCAGTCTTTTGTTGCCCCGTCCCAACTTTTTTTAAACTGTTGCAGGCATCCATTTCAAAATGAGCAAATATTTGCACAAAAACAATAAAGTTTATCAGTTTGAACATTAAATATCTTGTCTCTGTGGTGTATTCAGTTGAATATAGGTTGAAGAGGATTTGCAAATCATTGTATTCTGTTTTTATTTACATTTTACACAACGTCCCAACTTCACTGGAATTGAGATTGTATAATGTAGATAAATAAATCAGTAAAAAGACACCGCAAACAACAAATGACAAAACAAACAAACCCTCACCAGCATCATCCCGCTGCTTCTAAAGGGGTCAACAGCTACGCATATGTGGGACACACTTGTGTCATATGTATTTAGTGCCACCTGCTGTTGTGGATGTATTATTACATGTAAATGTCTTGACCTTGAATATAATATGGCCTTTTTTCTTAACCCTTGTCAATACATGAAAGATCAAAGCCAGTGATATGACTGAAATATATATTTATTATCATCATCTTCATTAAAGTCCAGTTTTCCTAACACATTAGGGCGTGGCCACTTTGAGTGACAGTTCGTGCGCTCAGAGTTCGGTCTGTTTTTTAAGCATTTTATTGCAAATATATGCAGTAATCCACCTTGTGAGATTAACTTACTGAAGAGGTCGTGTGCATTTGTGTCAATAGTAGTTTTGGATGCTAACAGCATTAGCACTTTCAGCAGCTATCACAGCTTTGTGGCATTAGCTGGAATTAATCTGGGATGACTGAGGAAATAAGCAGGTTATCATTTTTAATGGCCACACTATTAAAAACTACTAATCTGAATGTCCTAGCTTTTCTACAATTGTGTGAAATTGAGATATTAAAAAAGGTTACTTAATTTTTTTAAAGATGCATCATAATTACAAACATTTAGCAATTTGAAGATAACAATTGTGAGTTGACAATGAACAACGATGAAGTTAACTGCCATTACACATTTGAATCGATTGACAGCCCAAATACACACACACACACACTCAAACACACTAGGAAAAGAGGGGGAAGTAAAAGAGTGATGTCTGGTGAGTAAATCCCGTCATTCTGGTGTGCTGATTATTGTGTTTCCCTTCAGTTTGTAACCGGGTCACGGACTATTCCCTTAACTTTTTCAAGCGCTGTGGGAGCATCTGCCAGATTGACCTCCGCTACTGCAAGCAGGTCACCAAGACGGCCTGCGAAAGATTCATCGCCGAGATGTCGGTGAGCGTCCAGTTTGGACTCAAAGAAGAGAAACTGCTGCAGAAGATCAGCTAGTTCCTGAGAGGACGAAACAGACTTAAGGACGCCGCGTCCCCGAGGGTCAAACCCCAGCTCTGGGTTCAGAGGCCAAAAGTATTTGGACAAACAGTACAAGGATTCTTTCTGAATGCAGATGAGAGCTACAGAAGCCTGTACCAGCTTCAGGGTGGTCCAGGTGTCTTCCCTCACTTGCTCAGTCACTCAGGTTATGAGAGCTGCCTCATCCACACGCAACTCTTTGTGTTTAATGATTGATGGAAAATGTTCATGTGTTCATTCTCAAATAATAATCCTGTCCAGGTGTCTCGGTTCGTGGACCGACGTCTGTAATTCCTGTTTTTCTTGAATTTGAGCTGAACATCGGCGCCGCACTGACAGTTTCGTGGTTTTATTTGAGCTCTGCCGTGGTTGAAGAATAGCGGTAAAATGTCAGTTCTGGGCCTGACGGGGACCGGCACCACCTTTGTGTTCAGATCCTGCTTTTCTAACGCCGTGTGCTCGAAACAGACTGTGGGATTTATTTTAATATTTAAAACAGTATTTTTGTACAAATGTTTTGCGTGTTTGCAGAGTTCGAGTCCAGGACAAGTTTCAGGGAGACGACGGCGTGCGGAATGACTTCCTGTCGCTTCATCTGTGCCAAACGTCTCTTTGACTTCAGATACATTCATCGCTGACATCCCCAATAATTTAGAGCTCCTCATTTGTCTCCGGCTGTACACTAACTAATGCCCCCCCCCCCCCCCCAAAAAAAACCCCCTTATATTTGTATTTATTCATGAAGCCATAACGTGTCCGCCATTGGGGTCTTGTTGGGATTTTAGGTCTGAAACGCGGAATCGTGTCTGACGGCCGCGGCTGTGCTCCACAGCGCCACCTGCCATTTGTTTGGCAGTGTTCTTGTATTGTGGAAGGTGTTGTGCTGTAATTAACCAGTTACCGTTTCAGGTGAATGTGATGTTTATATTTGTAAATCCTAAAAGTAACTTCTAATGTGCATTAAAAGAATTTCATTTCTACCATCTCCAAGTGTCGTTTCATTTCTTATGTTGCCAGGTTCAGTTCAAGCTGACGGTAATAAAAAATTACCTAATTGGAGCTCGACTACTATGGATTAATTGGGGGGATTGATATGGGGAAGTAAAATATTTACGATAGATATTATCTGCCGATTATATACATAAAAGAAATGGCAATTCTGAATGTTCTGAATATTTGATCAGTGTGAGGACAAAGAAATGTAGTTTAGGCTTCTTCTTTTGCAGTTTAAACGAAAACTAAAGTAACTATGATGAGCAATTGGAAATTTCTGACATCTGCTGAGAGTTGATGAGGACTCAAAATGACAGATAACGTGATTGACATGCATTGCATTTTTCCTGGATCTGGATTCCACAACACAGTGCAATAACTGCAGACTGATCAAGATGCTGCAATCTGAAATTTAATTCACAAGTTGAAACAAAATAGTGTCTTCCTGATCTTGGTTTAGCCTGACAACCCACCTGGCTATGAATTGGGCCAGATACTGACCTCCACCTTGGAGTGAGATTTCCCACTCCTAAACGACCAATAGGAGAGCAGCGCTCGTGCACAACCAAAGTGAGGCTGATGAGCCGAGTATTCCTTTAACTTTAACTAGTAATGACTTCATGACTTTCTTTGCAAATAAAATTTCAACTATTAGAGAAAAAATTACTCATAACCATCCCAAAGATGTATCGTTATCTTTGGCTGCTTTCAGTGATGCCTGTATTTGGTTAGACTCTTTCTCTCCGATTGTTCTGTCTGAGTTATTTTCATTAGTTACTTCATCCAAACCATCAACATGTCTATTAGACCCCATTCCTACCAGGCTGCTCAAGGAAGCCTACCATTATTTAATGCTTCGATCTTAAATATGATCAATCTATCTTTATTAGTTGGCTATGTACCACAGGCTTTTAAGGTGGCAGTAATTAAACCATTACTTAAAAAGCCATCACTTGACCCAGCTATCTTAGCTAATTATAGGCCAATCTCCAACCTTCCTTTTCTCTCAAAAATTCTTGAAAGGGTAGTTGTAAAACAGCTAACTGATCATCTGCAGAGGAATGGTCTATTTGAAGAGTTTCAGTCAGGTTTTAGAATTCATCATAGTACAGAAACAGCATTAGTGAAGGTTACAAATGATCTTCTTATGGCCTCAGACAGTGGACTCATCTCTGTGCTTGTTCTGTTGGACCTCAGTGCTGCTTTTGATACTGTTGACCATAAAATTTTATTACAGAGATTAGAGCATGCCATAGGTATTAAAGGCACTGCGCTGCGGTGGTTTGAATCGTGTGATTTGGCGCTATATAAAAAAAAAATTGATTGATTGATTGATTGATTTATCTAATAGATTACAATTTGTTCATGTAAATGGGGAATCTTCTTCTGCTGGGGGGTTCCCATGATGCACTGAGTGTTTCTTTCTCTTTTTGCTCTGTATGCACCACTCTGCATTTAATCATTAGTGATCGATCTCTGCTCTCTTCCACAGCATGTCTTTTTCCTGGTTCTCTCCCTCAGCCCCAACCAGTCCCAGCAGAAGACTGCCCCTCCCTGAACCTGGTTCTGCTGGAGGTTTCTTCCTGTTAAAAGGGAGTTTTTCCTTCCCACTGTAGCCAAGTGCTTGCTCACAGGGGGTCGTTTTGACCGTTGGGGTTTTTCTGTAATTATTGTATGGCCTTGCCTTACAATATAAAGCGCCTTGGGGCAACTGTTTGTTGTGATTTGGCGCTATATAAATAAAATTGATTTGATATATACACACACGTACACATATATATACATACACACACAGTCAAGCTGGAAAAGGATTAGGGTGTGCCGGGTACATAGTGTTTCATAGTCTCCTAGTTCGCATACAGCACAACATGAGCTTTGAACTCAGTGTTGCTAAAAAGCGGTCTCCTTTTGCATATGTCATTTCAGACCGCCAGCAGTGATTCACAGATTTTCATCTTGTTTCTGGTTAAAACTGCAATCCAGTCATCATCCATCTCAGCGACAGATAGGGTTTTCTACAACAATCATTTCCAAATAAATTCAGCGTTATTTCATTAAAAAAAAAAAAAAAGGGAGCGCTCAGTCTGACTTTCTCCACCCAAACCAAGGGAATAATGTGATTATTAACCACCACTGTTATATGGCTGGGGGGGGGGCCTGGCTGCCGGTTTGTTTCTGTCTTTTGGTTTTCCTCCCAGGTGGCGTGCATTTGGGACTGAGTGGCTGTGTTGCTGAGGCTGTCAGGACCTCACCCTGATCATCTGCGACTCGTCAGGACTCACAGCTGTGGTGCATCTGGATGGATTGGAACATGTTGGCATTTAAGACTGGAATGCACAGTGTGTATTTGCCAGAGACTCGACCTTGTGACCAGACGGGTGAGATCGTCGTCTCGGGAGCCATCTCATCAACAGCGGATGCTGAGAACGTCCAGGTTTGATGCACAGTCTGTGAAAGAGGAGGGGGTGAGGTCTCACGCTCGTCAGCACACTTCCTGAGGTACGTTAGATTTTGTGACTAACAGTTATACAGTCAGTAAATGTGGTGTCCCTCACACCTTATTGTATTGAGCTGTTTGTTAGTCATGTATCAGCTTCCACTGCAGTGGAGTTTTGTGAACGGGATGTTCCATGCCTGCAGGTTGGGAAGCTGATCAGTAATCAAGCCAGGAAGTGTTTGCTGTTTGTACACCTTTAAGTGTTCTGTGTGTAGAGTGTGGACTCACATAATGGTTCCTTCTTTCACAGACTCGGTTGTTGCGGCCACCTGGGGGGTGTCGGCGGGGTCCTTGGGTCCGAACAGCTTCTGGCTCCGGACCGTTAGCGCTGCTGGGAGCGCACCACGCCAGACCGCACTTTCTGTTATTTTTGTATCACTGTTATGTATTAAATTCAGTTAGCCTTTGTACCGTGCTCTGCTTATTTCATACTGGGTCCTTCAAACGCTGGTCGGTTCTCCGAGCTGCGTCCGACACATAACAACCACATGACAAAGTAAAACCTCTTAAATCATTCTAAAGTCAGTTTTAAGCAGAAACAAGGCAACGTTCTGTTAATTTGCTGTTGACGGTCCGAAATGACACATGCGCAGTACACAAAAGGGGACAGTTCAAACTGTGACACAGGGACCAGTGCATTACTGCTAGGCCACCACAGCCCCCTTCATAATTGAATAATATAAAAAGGTAAAACTTGAGTAAATTAAACATACCATCAATATGCCCAGCATCTGCATGATGCTCCCAAGTCCTTCTATTGGTGTCAACTCAACACGAAGAATCTCAGACGGCTGTGCATCTGCAGCAGAAACACTTGCCAAACGACGACATGCTGTAAGCTCAGCTGCAGGTCTTTTTGCAGATGACAAACCTTCAAAAAACAAAAGCAGTGACATATATATAATCACCATTTCCAGGAAAATTACAAACATATGGAAACACAACCACTCATTGGCTAGACAAGAGAATGTGCAAGATGCATAATCACTAAACGTCTGTATTATGATCACCCCAGAGTTCTTACATCAATACAAATGATTTCAATCTACATTATATGAAAACTTGTAGACTCTAGAGCAGGGGTAGGCAACTTGTTCCAGAAAGGGCCAAGAGGGTGCAGGTTTTCTTTGCAGCCACTGACTCCACCAGGTGATTTTACTGATTAATATCACTTTGAGCAGATGGAATCAGTGAAATCACCTGATGGAGTCAGTGGCTGCAAAGAAAACCTGCACCCTCTTGGCCCTTTCTGGAACAATTGGTTGCCCACCCCTGCTTTTGAGCATCCTGTAGAGAATTTGTCAACTGCTGCTGTCTGCAGGACATGTGTCTTCACACAACTGCCAGGCACATGTCCAGAAGGTGTCAATTCTCAGTCAAGACTAGCTGATGTTTCTATGCCAAAAGAAAATAAGCACTCAATATTAAAAGTAAGTCGCTGTACAATCTCATATAAACAAAGTACAAACCTGTGGATTCACTACTACTTTCCGATTTAGACTGATCGGGCTGTTGGTGAGACTGAACTGCCGTCATGGTGTTTGGCTCAGGCTCACTGATGTGGCAGCTCTTATGACAGCAGGCATGGTTACTCTTGAAAAGAAAAATAAACAATAATCCAAAAAATTATTATTGGTCACATTTGTAAAGGGCAAACAAGTTGAAAAAATTACACATGCAAAACCTATGGCAGTAATCAAAGTTACAATCAATAATTAAATATTCACACAAAAATATAAAACAGTTGTGGCAATGCAAAAACACAACTGAATCAAACTTATTTTCACAGTCTCTTTCTGTGCACTAATGTTATTTGAACTTCAATTTCCTGAACGCCTAGTAACTGACAGCATATAAATTTTAATTATGGTCATAAAAAGTTATGTACATAGAGAGGAAGGATACACTTTTCTTATATTTATTTCATGCACACATGAACAGAAATATTTCTGTCAAAGGAATTACAACTGACACATTTTCTGGATTAATACCAAGCTGCCGTTGCATTTTCCTGATCAGCCACATCATCTTGGCTTCTTGCCTCTGCTCTCCCTGGTGGTGTTATGTCTGCGGAGTCCTCTCCATTAGTTTCACTTTCAGTTGTAGACAGACCTTGTTTAGCAAGTGCTGCCTCACACTTCTCTAATTCCAGGAATGTTCCCAATGGCTTGCCTCTGCGCTGTGTCCATTTGTCAAGTCCAGTTCTGAACAATTTCTTACAAGCATCTTCATTTTTGATGCAGTAGCCTCACTGCTGTCTTCTTTTGCCACCAACACTTGTAGAATAATTCATAACAGCCATCACCTAAAGGCTTCTTTAGGTTCTTGAACGAAGACACCCATGACTTTGGGACACAGTACAAGGATCGTTCATCTACATTAAAATAGAAGAGGCATCATTCCTTCTTCTCAAGTATTAATTAATACTTGAAATAAATTATTTACAAATTATTTTGTTTCAGATTTCCATAATGTGCAATGTATAGAACTTTTATAAAACTTGCCTTAATTTTCTAATGCCAGTGTTGTATACTAAAGGCTTTTCATGAAAATCATGTTAAAATCAGATATATCTCAATTATACAGCAAGAATGTTTAACTCTTTGAAGAAACTTACGTCTTTTACAATCATTTTACGTCGTTTTCTGCTTCTGTTTTGTACACCAGCATCACTGTCACTAGCTACTCTCTTCTTTTTGTTTCCTTGGGAACCCATCAGGTCAGGCTGAGGCTGATGTGGAGGAATAGCATTTGACTAGTTAAAACATTAAATTTTGTGCCAACTGTAAATTGAAAAAGTATTGAAAGTAGAATACAGAACAATGAAAGCAACAATGGCAGTAATGTTTCTATTCTTTCACTACAAGTTTGATAACTATGAATGCTGGGTGTGTTAATTAATGCCATCAATGTTGTGTAAAAGTGTAATGACACGGACCCACAACAGGAGGCGTAAATGAACGGTCAATGGAAATAAAAAGTAACACTTTTAATGTTGTGAAATGTGCACAACGGATACAGATACAATTCAATACTACAGTTAATTATACAGTTGGTGTTGTGTGGGCAGGCTCAAGGATAGGAGACGCATGTCCAGATAGGAGTCGGGACCCACACGATTTCCACCGCCAACGGATCTGGAACACACCGGAGCCGCCAAGTCCCAAGTCACCAGGTGGCCACCGTCTCTAGCTGTCAGATCGAGTACTGAATACTTCAGATGATTTCTCGGCAGGGGTGTGGTGTCTTCTCCAGGCTTTTATGGATGGCGTGATGAGTGACAGCTGTCAGGGTTCCTGAAGCTCCTGGCGGCGAATTGCGCCCTCTGGTGCCTGAAGCCCGTCTACAGGCAGGGCACCCTCTGGTGTTGGCCAGCAGTACCTCCTCTTTGGGCGGCCCACACAACAATCAATTTGTTTATTGCACGTTAACCCAGTTGTTTTATCAGCAGAGTACTTCAAGTCTTAAGTATCACCTAAATGCAGCACACAAGCTGATACCAAACACACTGCGGCGCAAGGCTGCGGCAGACGTTAGATGCAGCGTGTAGAAATGTGGAATGATCTGCCTGCGCTAATATGACAGTCGGACTCTGTGGAGACTTTTAAAGCCAGGTTGAAGACGCATCTGTTCTCCCTGTTTTATCATTAGTATTTTATATGATTGTGTGTCTTTTTTTAATTCCTTTTATTTATTTCACTTCTTTTACCTTTTATGGTTAAATTTTTTTATTGTGTTTTAATCTTAATTCATTTTATTCTACTTTTAAATGTTTGTGAAGCGCCTTGAGGCGATTACTCGTGATTTGGCGCTATATAAATGAATAAATTATTATTATTAAACAAAGGCAAGATAGGCTTGCAAATGCGACAGTGAAATGGACTGCTACAGACTAAAGCCCCTTTCACACCGGGGCTGCTTCCAGTTGCATTGTGCGTCATCATCATAACGCCGCGTGGAAGCAACTTAGTACCGAGATGATGCAGCTCAACGCAACAACAGTGCAAGGGGCGCAAAGGACGAAACGAATCGGACACCAAAAATTAAACACGTTTAATTTTTTTGCCGTCCCGTGCTCGACCCAGAAATTAAGTGGTTTCAGTGCAAGTCAGAGCAGTGTGACGCCACTCAACGTGACTGAAGCCACACCCTCACAATACGTTACCCAATGCCAATTTATGATTCCCGCTGTGTTCCATTGTTCCCTAAGTATAAATCACACAGAATTGTACTCTCTACCCAGAAGGCTACAACCCAAGGCTGTTGTTTTGTGACCAGAGAATCCTTTTGAGTTGTTGTGCAGTGAGGTTTACAAATTGCACGCACAGCAACAGCTGCCTCCATTACATAAACGCAACAAAAAAAAATTTAAGCTCTGCACCACACAACCAAATATAAACACAACAAAAAATGCTCTGCAAATCACCACATATCCCAATATACATACAGTAAAAAAGAAAAAAGGCTCTGCTAATTATCATGACGCAACCAAATGAAAACACAGCCAAAAAAAAAACAAAACAAAACAAAAAAACGCTCCACTATGGCAACTAAATATAATCACATATTCTATGAACGTTTGATACATGTTTGCAAATGTTCGCTTCCATGCAAACATCACACAAACATCGCGAACATTACATGAATGTTCTCAAACTTGCTGAACAATAAGCAAACATTCTAAGAACATTTGATTGATGTTTGCAAATGTTCGCTTACATGTTTGCAAATATTACGACCTGTAAAAAATATTATTTGTCTATGAGCTGTTTTATTTAAATGTCAATGTTTCTTGCTCATGCATGTTGAAAACATTATTTTGTAAATCAGTTTTTAATACCTTTAATGTATTTTCCTTATTTACAAAAATGTTAAAGATATTATGCTTTTATAAAATTTGGCAAAATGTATATAACTCAGGTCTGTGGGTCTTCTGGATAATAAGCTGTCATTGCAATCTGTTTCCATTAAAAAAAATATTTTTGGTAGCTGACAATCACAGTCTGTAGTGACTTAAATTATTTTGCAAAAATTAATATTCCAACAGATTGCATGTTTATGCAAGTTGCCCAAGACATGTTTTCTGTCAGTTTATCACAGTAATCTTGAAATTATATATTCAGTAGGCCTGAATAAATCATAAATCGACAAATTCTTGGTTACCATGGTAGAGTGCTTAAATTATTTCCTGTTCATTCTACCTATGTTTGCATACATGATTTAAATGGAGTCCAACATTAACTTTCTGTAGGCAGTAAATGATATTTATTGTTTTCCTGTAATAATGATATGAAATTTTACAAAATTTTAGAATATATATTTTTTTATTTAGAGGCAAGCTTTACACATACAACATGAACATTATGTAAATGTTCGCAAACACACTGAACATTAAGCATACATTCTATGAACATTTGATTGATTTTTGCAAATGCTTGCTTACATGTTTATCTAATGTTCTCTTCAATGCAAACATTAGACAAACATCACAAACATTATATGAGGGTGATTCTTAGACTACGGGCACTTATGTCCTTTGATCATATTGTATGAAAAACAGAAAAAAGGGGAAATTTCACACTTTTATAGTTATCTTTACAATGAAAGTGTTTTAAGAAATTTGTTCTAGTAGTCTATAATGACTTTTTCACCTTTTTTCAGCATCATTATATGCAAATATTGCAGTTTTGTGCTTGTCCCACACCCAGACTTTTGATCTTCAATGATAAAAATGAATGGTAAAAAAACATTTTTTCTAATGTTTTAAAATATCTCTGAATAAAATATCAGTGAAATAATCAAAACATAATTGGGGTATTCAATGTTATACAACTGTTGTGATTTTTTTTAAACAAAATGTAGTTGTCCCACACTATTGCCGTAATTTCCACCACAACACTGTGATGTCCCTTTAAACAGTTTGTATGAAAGATTGTTTGGGTAGTTTCTATGGAGATAAACAGTAACATCAGAGCACATGTATGTAGCACCAAATCACAACAAACAGTTGCCCCAAGGCGCTTTATATTGTAAGGCAATGGTGTGGTGGAAATTACATTTACAAGGCCAATAGTGCCCGTAGTTAAAGAATCACCCATGAATGTTTGCAAACTTGCTGAACAGTAAATGAACATTCTATGAACGTTCAGTTGATGTTCGCAAATTTTCGCTTCCATGCAAACATTAGACAAACATCACAAACATTACATGAACGTTCGCAAACTTGCTGAACAGTAAACAAACATTCTATGAACGTTTGATGTTCACAAATGTTCGCTTCTGGGTGGCTTTACACTGTGCGAGTTTTGGCCCTTTTTCATCTGATTTTTCATTCGTGCGAGAATTTTTTGGATCACACCAAGTTTCAGGTTAATCACGCGTCCTGCATCGTTTAGTATACATGGAGTAACAAGCTGCGTTTAACATCTCACGACCATCTCACAACCACCTCCTGATCGCCGATCGTATGGTCGAATGAAAATCAAACCTGTTTGATATTATTCTGGTTGGCCGTCGTGAGGGTATCCTGCTGCTAAAGAGCTACAAGTATCCAACCACTCGCACTGTGCCTGTGCAAACACCACAGACCTGTCTTGTAATGTTTTTTGTTGTTTTGTTTTTAAACTTTGATGTCTCCCATCGACAGATTTTGTAAATTAAGTTTGGGAAAAAAAGCTTCTGTTTACGTTTTGCTTCTGGAAACACAAGTCCGACGTGTGGTTTTTGAACGTATAATGTGTGTGAGAACATAAATCGTGTGCTCTGAACTTTTACACTGTGCGGTTCTGTGGTACAGTTTGAACTGAAACCGAGTACAGTATTTAAAAATATCATACAGTGTGTGCCCAGCTTCAGGATGAACACTGCCATGAACAATACTGGCCAGTAGATGGCAGTAGAGGCCTTGAAAACTTGCCAAAACAAAATTCCAGATAATCCGTGTCTGCTACATTTAAGATGCGTGGAATTTAAACCCAAATACAATAACATCTATAAACCCAGAGAATATATTCACGAGAGTTTTAGGCACTAGAGTTTAATGCTGTTGTCCGTGGAACCTGAACAGAGTGTCGTGAACGTACTGAGATTACCCTATCCTACCCATAATGCACTGCTGGGCACAGCATGTGCTCACTAAAACCTTAAAAATTAGCACATTACTTTAAAACTAAAACATATATCTGATATTTTCACTTTATAAAACTTCAGACATGACAGTAATTTTAAATAACTTGTCCAAAGTTAGTTTGGTTAAAATTTGAACCATAAGTTAAAAATGTATGCCTCTGGATGACTTGGGTGATATTGCCAGCGTAGCAGTATGGTGTTAAAGGAAATGGGTTTTTTTTTATAACCAATTCTCCTTTGCCTGCAGAGGATTTTGCAGTTTCTCCTAGAAGCAGTTCTCTTCTGTTTGCAGAAGGTGGAACTATACATCTGTTAGGAAACTTTTAATAGGTAGGTGCTCAACTGATTTTAAATTTTAAAAATGTTGCTATGTTATCAGTCTAAAAGTTATCGGACAAAAATTTATCGGAAGATAATTAGTCCGATAATGGTTTTTAAAGTTATCTAAAAAGATAATCCGATAATGAAAACATTATCTTTGATAATTATCTGCTATCGGATTATCGGAACTGTGTCCACCACTGGGCACAGCTAAGTGAATACTTTGGTTTTATCAATTAAACATATATAAAAAGATCAGCTGGTTTTATCAATCAGACAGCTGGAAAAGGATCTGATAGTTTTAGAAGTGATGCACATCCAAAATGTCCTTGTAACTATCTGATCTTGTAAAATGGCTGACACACAGCTTCCCCTGTTGGCATGACCTTAGTCACATCACTAAAGAAGAAAAGAAAAATAAAACTGAGGTGCAAAAAAACCCCCAACAAAAACAAAACAAAAAGAGAAAATAAAAAAGAGAAGAAAATACAATTAAAAAACGTAAATAAAAACTCCTGAAGGTACATGTGCCCGTAGCTAGTACAATTTTAAATTGTTTGATTTCAACAGTGGTGGGCACACTTCCGATAATCTGATAACAGATAATTATCGAAGATAATGTTTTCATTATCGGATTATCTTTTTAGATAACTTTAAAAACCATCATCAGACTAATTATCTTCAGATGAATTGCCGACCGATAACGTAGTAAACCAAGCTGAACAGTGAAAAACATTTTCAAAACATAAAAGCAGTTGAGACCTACCTGTTAAAAGTTTCCTAGTAGGTATATTATTCTACTCTCTGCAAACAGAAGAGAGCTGTTTTCAGAAAAAACTACTCTACCCTCTGTAGGCAAAGGAGAACTGGTAACCCCCCCCCCAAAAAATCATTTCCTTTAACACCATACAGATATAACCACAATATCACCCAAGTCATCCAGAGGCATACATTTTTAACTTATGGTTCAAATTTTAATCTACTCATTTACTGTCATGTCTGAAGTTTTATAAAGTGAAAATATCAGATATATGTTTTCATTTTAAAGTAATGTGCTAATTTTTAAGGTTTTGTGAGCACATGATGTGCCCGGCAGCAATGCATTATGGGTAGCATAGGGTAATCTCAGACGTTCACGACAGGACAAATGCATTTCAGACACTCTGTTCAGGCTCCACGGACAACAGCATTAAACTCTAGCGCCTAAAACTCTCATGAATATATTGTCTGGGTTTATAGACGTTATTGTATTTGGGTTTAAATTCCACGCATCTTAAATGTAGCAGATTGATTATCTGGAATTTTGTTTGGCAAGTTTTCAAGGCCGCTACTGCCATCTACTGGCCAGTAGTGTTCATGGCAGTATTCGCCCCAAGTACTAAGCGTCTGGGCACCAGTAGATGGCAGTGTTCTATTTATTTTGACCCGGTTATATCAGATGGTGGTCAAATCAAGTTTTTGGCTTTGCAAATGGCTTTTTTTTTTTTTTTAACAAATTAAGTTTAAAAACAAAACAAAACAACAAAAAAACATTACAAGACAGCTCTGCGGTTGGATGCTTGTAGCTCTTCAGCAGCAGGAGGTGAACGTGAGATGTTAAAGCTTGTTACTCCACTACACGATGCAGGATGTGCGATTAACCTGAAACTCGGTCCAAAAAATTCTCGCACAAATGAAAAATCATCTGAAAAATGGCCAAAACACGCACAGTGTAAAGCCAACATTTATGTGTCAAGATAAGGCTTTTCAGAACTGACCAATTGTTAACCTTGTCCTTTGTTTTATGTTTTTATTATTGCATTTTAACCTGTGAAGTGCTTTGTGACTTATGTCTGTGAAAGGCACTATATAAATAAATTTACTTACTTACGTACTAATATTGAGTGCACGTTTTACAACATCATAAAACGTGTGCACATCATCAAACATTCTCTCCACATGCAAAACATTTTGCGATGACACTTCCAGGGCTCCGTAAAAATGCCTGTTTTTACAAATAAAAATGGAATATTTTACAAAAGCACATTTATCTTTAAACCAACACACGTCACATTGTGTTGGTTTACATAATGAATGACTGAACCAATCAGTGTTTAGCAGAGGCACTTTTACCCAGAATGCTTTGCAGTCTGTGTTTGTTACAAAACCTCAGAATTAGTGCATTATTCAACATTAAAAGATATATGTTATATTTTAACTTTGTACAAATGACAGAATTGACATTAATGGAGTTGTTCTATCAGTATTTTCACAAAACCATAAGTTAGTATGACTATTTTTCAAGACCTCCGCATTATTAGTAGAGAGTTCATTTTGTGGGTGCTCTCAGGATTCTTATGTACAGTTTCCTACAGGTGGCAGCATGGTCAAACATGGAAATACTGGCTCATTCTTTGGGTCTTTTGTCGCTTTTGATGCTTTCAAAAGTGATCGTGTTAAAAGTCAATTTCAGCTTCTTAGTAATTGCAAACGTACCAAAGCCAATACCGGAATTAATCGTTTATCGATTATCTGTAACTTACGATACATTTTTGGGTGGTTTATCGGTCTATCTTTATCAAAGATAACTTTTCAGTTATCTGATTATCTGTTATCGAAGTTAATTTTTTGGTTATCTGTGCCCACCACTGGATTTCAATTTATTTTCCATTTATGTAGCATCAAATCACAACTAAAAAAGGTAAGGTCTAACCTTAGCTACCCCAGAGCAAACCAGGAGGTGGCGACAGTGGCAAGAAAAACTCCTTCTGATGAATGAATGAATGAATGACAAACTTCAAGCTTTGATGATTTGAGGAAGAAACCTCAAGCAGACCAGACTCAAGGGGCAACCCTCTGCTTGGGCCATGCTACAGCTAATGATGTGTGGCTATACAGTGGAAATAAACATTAAGTGGTATCAGAAAGATAAAATATAATTAAACATTTCTAAGACGTCCATGAGCACAGTGTAACCATATATATATATATATAAATTTCAAATTCCAAATAGAATTAAGAGTATTGGAGTTGAGTATATAATCTCCGTACATGAAGTTTCCAAAATAGTTCAACTGAAACATGGTAAATCTGATGGAGAGGAAGGTACACAGTCAGATCACATAATACGAGGGCTGTCAATAAAGTATAGGTCCTTTTTATTTTTTTCAAAAACTATATGGATTTCATTCATATGTTTTTATGTCAGACATGCTTGAACCCTCGTGCGCATGCGTGAGTTTTTCCACGCCTGTCGGTGACGTCATTCGCCTGTGAGCACTCCTTGTGGGAGGAGTCGTCCAGCCCCTCGTCGGAATTCCTTTGTCTGAGAAGTTGCTGAGAGACTGGCGCGTTGTGTTGGGAAAGTGTAAGTACACGGACCCACAACAGGGGGCGCAAATGAATGGACAATGGAATAGGTCAAATAACAACACTTACTGTTGCGAACGTGCACAACAAACACAACAGATTACACAATAGATCAGAGGTCAAATTACAAGGTGTCGTGTGGGCAGGCTCGAAGATAGGAGACGCCTGTCCAAAGCAGAACCGGAACCACACGATTTCCTCCTCCACCAGACCCCGGGAATACTGGAGCTGCCAAGTCCCGAACTCCCAGGTGGCCACTGCCTCCGCGTGTCGGACCTGGTACTGCTGGCGAGGAACAAAAACACAATTAAACGTGGGTGCGTCTGCACCCAGCAATCTGCACGGCAGGGAAGCTACCTCCACCTCTCGTTGGAGAAAAAGTCTGTTATCACTCACAAAAATCACAAAAAGGGCTTTCTATCAAGTAGTCAGGCTGAGGATATTACCTTTCAGGTAGAACGATATCTCGGCAAAGAGGTGGAGATGACGTCTTGCTGATATACCGATGCAGATCAGATGAGTGGTGACAGCTGTCACAGGTGATGAGTGTCAGCTGTCACCCCGGCTGCTCCTGTGAGGCGGCAGCGCCCTCTGGTGCCTGGAGCCCACACTCCAGGCAGGGTGCCCTCTGGTGGTGGTGGGCCAGCAGTACCTCATCTTCAGCGGCCCACACAACACGTTTGATCAAAATTTTTTCTAAACCTGTGAGACACATCGAAGTGGACACGGTTCGAAAAATTAAGCTGGTTTTCAGTGAAAATTTTAACGGCTGCTGAGAGATTTTGAGGTGATACTGTTGCTTTAAGGACTTCCCACGGTGCGAGACGTCGCGCAGCGCTCTCAGGCGCCATCGTCAGCCTGTTTCAAGCTGAAAACCTCCACATTTCAGGCTCTATTGATCCAGGACGTCGTGAGAGAACAGAGAAGTTTCAGAAGAAGTCGGTTTCAGCATTTTATCCGGATATTCCACTGTTAAGGGAGATTTTTTAATGAAAGACCTGCGGACGGGTCCGCGCGTCGGGACGCAGCCGACGCGGTGCGGCGGCACAGGAAAAACACCTCCGTGTTGATAACCATTTGTAAAATCCAGGCGGCTTTTGATGGCTTTCAGTGGAGTGAGTATATGAGAAATTGTTTAACAGGCAGGACATGTTCCAACTTGTCCTTAAGGCTTTCAACAGAGGTGTTTTTCCTGTGGCAGAGCGTCGCAAGAAAACTACAAGAAAAGTAATATTTTAAGCATTCTGATAAAGTAGACTACAGCAAAGTATTTTTTTTTAGTCATTCCCATGGTTAGAATTGGACTTCAGCATTTTCACTTTTTTTTTTTTTTTACCAAATTGTATTATTTGTATCTATATCCTGCAGCATTAAGCACATATTTCAGTGTCATAGAAATATTTTCCTATCTCAGGCGTTAGTTTATTATTATTTTTGGTCATCATTTCAGAATGTGGTCTGTGTTATTCTTCAACCCCGTTATGTACACTATGGAAGCTGTCTGAATATGGTCATTAAATATAAAGCAGATGCCCCCCTCCACCCCCCCCCCCCCCCGATTCAATAATTTGAAATATAAAAATAAAATCTCTCCTAAAGCCTGAAATGTACTTATGTGTGAAAGCACTCTTGGGGTTTTTCATCAAAAATGTAGTGTAGTTGAAGTATTGTAATCAAAATCAATGATCTTATTGATAGCTCTCAACATTTTAGACAGTAGTCAACAAACATTACTTTCAAATTCAGTATGTAGGATTTTCCATTAGCAGATATAAAGGTGATTCTTTAACTACGGGCACTATTGGCCTTGTAAATGTAATTTCCACCACACCATTGCCTTACAATATAAAGCGCCTTGGGGCAACTGTTTGTTGTGATTTGGCGCTATATACATGTGCTCTGATGTCAGTGTTTATCTCCATAGAAACTACCCAAACAATCTTTCATACAAACTGTTTAAATCCCTTTAAACAGTTTGTATTACATTACAGTGTTGTGGTGGAAATTACGGCAATAGTGTGGGACAACTACATTTTGTTTAAAAAAATCACAACAGTTGTATGACATTGAATACCCCAATTATGTTTTGATTATTTTACAGATATTTTATTCAGAGATATTTTAAAACATTAGAAAAAATGTTTCTTTACCATTCATTTTTATCATTGAAGATCAAAAGTCTGGGTGTGGGACAAGCACAAAACGGCAATATTTGCATATAATGAAAAAAGGTGAAAAAGTCATCATAGACTACTAGAACAAATTTCTTAACACACTTTCATTGTAAAGATAACTATAAAAGTGTGAAATTTCCCCTTTTTTCTGTTTTTCATACAATATGATCAAAGGACATAATAAGTGCCCATAGTCTAAGAATCACACATAAATTGCAAAGTGAATTGAGTTTTATTAGCCTAAAGTAAAAACAACTTCAACACTGTTACTACCCACTGTCCTAACCTCGAAGATCTCTGCTGTGGAGGCTGATCTGGCTGATCTCCCTGATCTGGACTGCTGTTCTCTTTCACTCAGGTCTTTGATTGCTTTCTTTTTCCATCTCTCACGTTCACTCTGCAGGTACCTCTTCCTTGTTTCAGGATCAGGTAACAATTAATTAAAACAAAAACATCACCAGCAAAAGAGTACAAATAGGTGTTCTGGTTGATATCAAAATTTACTGACTTTTGTATTTTCAAGTGGTATTTTCAAAGTATACTTTCATTGAGGTCATGAGGGACATGACAAAGTAGGTGGTGTCAACTGAAAAAATGTTTTTATTTCTCATAAAAAATAAAAATTTGTTTCATGTTTTTACAATATTTTAATCCAATTGAAAATCTTTGGTGGAAGTTGAAGAAAATGGTCCATGACAAGGCTCCAACCTGCAAAGCTGATCTGGCAACAGCAATCAGAGAAAGTTGGAGCCAGATTGATGAAGATTACTGTTTGTCACTCATTAAGTCCATGCCTCAGAGACTGCAAGCTGTTAGAAAAGCCAGAGGTGGTGCAACAAAATACTAGTGATGTGTTGGAGCGTTCTTTTGTTTTTCATGATTCCATAATTTTTTCCTCAGAATTGAGTGATTCCATATTTTTTTCCCTCTGCTTGGTCTAAAAAAGTAACTGTTACTGACTGCCACAATTTTTTTTTTTCCTGATTTCTTATAGTGTTTCTTAAAACCAGAAAGTTGCCATTTGAAATGACTTTAGTTTTGTGTCATGTCTGTGATCTGTTTTTTTTTTTTCTCTATTAAACAACTGAATGAACATCCTCCGAGGCCGGTGATTCCATCATTTTTGCCAGGGGTTGTGACTGAATGTCACACTACTATTATTGTGAACACCCCCTTTTCTACTTTTTTTTTTACTAATAGCCCAATTTCATAGCCTTAAGAGTGTGCATATCATGAATGCTTGGTCTTGTTGGATTTGTGAGAATCTACTGAATCTACTGGTACCTTGTTTCCCATGTAACAAGAAGAAATATACTCAAAACCTGGATTAATCTTTTTAGTCACATAGCACTACTATTATTCTGAACACTACTGTATATGTCGTGGACATGAACAAGAGAAGCTCTTCAGCATCTCACCATCTCATTTAGGTCTTTCAGACTTTATTTTCAGTACATACTTCTGGGGAGCATTAGCATAGCTAAAAACCTTAAGCACAACTGTGGCCCTCTTAACCACCTGCCACCTTAAGCTTTTTTTTATGTATGATTTTTTATTTTTTTTTTATGATTTGACACAAAGTGCAGCAACAGTGAAAATTTAACATTCTTAAACAGTAATAATACCACACTCATTTTGCACTCATCATAAGGTTAGGATACTGTGCCCTCCAAAAGTATTGGAACACTTTTCACACATTTTAATTTGTTTATGCCATTATACAAAAATACAAATACAAAAAATATAAAGTAAAAAATTTCTAAAATTAGCTTCCTTTACCTGAAAACTTTATACTAATTTATTAAACATATAAAAGCCAAGATAATGGGTTACGTAAGTAATGCTATGCTTTGGTAAAATACCTGTAAATAATAATCAGTTTTATTGCCAGTTTTCTTCAGACACATCAGGGGATGGAAACATGAACATTTCCAAGTCACTGAATATGTCTTGGACTTTATTTACATCAATTATGAAGAAACACAAAAGTTTCTTTCACCAAAACATCAAATATAGACTTAATCTCAAATGAAGTTTCTGTCATATTGCAGCTGAACTAAAGGGTCTTCTGTTTAAGAAAATCCTCTACACTACTTGTGTTTTATATTTTTAATTAATTTATGTCAAGTTGTAGAGATTTACTTTCAATGAGTTTAAGGAAGATAATTTTAGATTCTTTTTTTTTTTTTTTTGTATTTGAAATGGCATAAACAAATTGAAATGTGTCAAATACCAAGTGCTCCAATACTTTTGAGGACAATTGAAAAACACTCAGGGGCAGATGTATTTTTAAGTGAAATGCATCGTCCTGTGTCATTCAGACAGAAAAAATTAGAGGTTCTTTAAAAAAAAAAAAAGTCCTCTGGAGAGCAAAATTAAGACTTTATTAAGAAGTTTGTCCAGTCCTTATTTGACTTATTAAACTGAACGTTCTTCTAGATCATGTTTCTTCAAATAAGTTAATTGTATTTACTTATCAATAAAAGACTCAACTTCTAGATGTCTTGTGCTGTTGAACGTAACCGCTGTGAAACATTCATTAAATAAAGTGTTACTGATGTAATTCACCAGTTTTCTTTTGGTCAGTGGAGGTGTAAGAGTCACTAGGTGTTCACACAAAACACTTTATTTCCATATTTATTTATTTATGTTTATTGTTAGCTGGTTTTATCTTTTCTGGTGTTTTGTTTCATCAGGTTCTTTTTGTCTTTCTATAAAATTGTATTGTAGCATTATTAGTTATTATGAGTTATTATTACTATTAATGTTGCTGCAATTATTAATATATGAATAAAAATAAAAAAATACAATTTGACTTTTATGACAACAAACGCTGAGCCATTATTATACAGAAAACATGCACACAAACGTGCTGAGATGCGAGCAGCTTAATGCTAATACATTAGCATCAGTCCTGTTTTTGAGTTATAAAATATATCTATGAACTGTTTCAGAAGGGAGTTGTAAGGTACCAACAGGCTCGGCGTGCAGTAGCCTCTGCTGTAGGGGAGGTCATGGAGAAGGACTTTCGGTCAGCACCAAGGTGCTTCTGGCGGACCATGAGGCACCTCAGGAGGGGAAACGGGGAACGATCCAAGCTGTCTACACTAAGGATGGGACTCTGTTCACCTCAACTGAGGATGTAATTCAGTGCTGGAAGGAACACTTTGAGGAACTCCTGCATCAGACTGGAGCACCCTCTGTAGAAGGGCAGAGCTGGAAGCTGATGGAGGATTTTCATCAATTTCCCTGGTGGAAGCCACTGAGGTAGTCAAACACCTCTGCAGTGGCAAGGCCCTGGGGGTTGATGAGATCTGTCCAGAAATGCTGAAGGCTCTGGATGTGGAGGGATTTTCTTGGATGAGATGCTTCTTCAACATTGCGTTGAGGCCTGGGACAGTACCTAAGGAGTGGCAAACTGGGGTGGTGGTCCCCATATTTAAAAAGGGGGACCAGAGAGTGTGTGCCAACTACAGGGGCAACACACTACCTGGTAAAGTCTACTCCAGGGTGCTGGAAAGAATGGTTCGGTCAATAGTCGAACCTCTGACTGAAGAGGAACAATGCAGGTTCCTTCCTGGTCATGCAACAACCGACCAGCTCTTCACTCTCACAAGGATCCTGGAGGGTGCCTGGGAGTATGCCCATCCAGTCTGCAAGTGTTTTGTGGACTTGGAGAAGGCATATGATTGCGTACCCCAGGAGTTAGTGTGGGAAGTGCTGCGGGAGTATGAACTGAGGGGGTCCCTTCTTAGGGCCATCCAATCTCTGTACTCACAAAGCAAGAGCTGTGTTTGGATGCTTGGCAGTAAGTCTGACTCGTTTTGCGGGGGGGTTGGCCTCCACCAGGGCTGTGCCTTGTCACCAATCCTGTTTGTGATATTCATGGACAGGATATTGAGGCGTAGTCAGGGGGAGGAGGGTTTCCAGTTTGGTGGGCTCAGGGTCTCATCACTACTTTTTGCAGATTATGTGGTCCTGTTGACTTCATCAGCCGGTGACCTCCAGCACTCACTGAATCAGTTCACAGCCGAGTGTGAAGCGGCTGGGATGAGGATCAACACCTCTAAATCTGACACCATGGTTCTCAACAGGAAACCGTTGGATTGAGGGAATACAGGAATATGGTGAAGGAGTTCAAGTACCTCGGGGTCTTATTCACAAGTAAGTGGACAATGGAGTGTGAGATTGGCCAGATAATTGGCGCAACAAGGACGGTTTTGCATTCACTCTACCGTACAGTTGTGACAAAAAGGGAGCTGAGCCAAAAGGGGAAGCTCTAAATCTACTGGTCAGTCTTCATTCCTACTCTCACCTATGGTCATGAGTGTTGGGTCATGACCGAAAGAACAAGACTGTGGGTACAAGCGGCCGAAATGGGCTTCCTTAGGAGGGTGGCTGGTGTCTCCCTTAGAGATAGGGTGAGAAGTTTGGTCATCCATGGGGAGCTCGGAGTAGAGCCACTGCTCCTTTGAGTTGAAAGGAGCCAGGTGAGGTGGTTCGGGCATCTGGTAAGGATGCCTCCTGGGCGCCTTGCTAGGGAGGTGTTCCAGGCATGTCCACCTGGGAGGAGACCCCGGGGAAGACCCAGGACTAGGTGGAGAGATTGTATCTCCACACTGGCATGGGAACGCCTCAGGATCCCCCAGTCAAAGGTGGTCAATGTGGCACAGGAGACAGAAGTCTCGGTTCCCCTGCTAGAGCTGTTGCCCCCGTGACCTGATCTCAGATAAGGGTGATTCTTAGACTATGGGCACTTATGTCCTTTGATCATATTGTATGAAAAACAGAAAAAAGGGGAAATTTCACACTTTTATAGTTATCTTTACAATGAAAGTGTGTTAAGAAATTTGTTCTAGGTCTTGTTCAGGTCGACAACTGTGTGATATCACCGGGGTCAAAATGCATAGAACACTGTCATCTTGTGGCACCCAGTGATACCACACGGTTGTCGAATCACAACTTACCCATAATCCCTTTGGGCATCTGTGTGTTCAAATCTTCAGAATTAGTGCATTTTAAAATGAACAGATATGTGGTATATTTTCACTTTGTACATTTTAAGAGTTGACATTAATGTAGTTATTCTATCCGGATTAGTTTGATTTATAAATCAAAACCATAAGTCAACACTTGCTGGTTTGCATGTGACCGGTTCAAGATCCCAGCGCTGAGATAACTCTGTATCGGTGTAACAACTCTTTTCAATACAACATCTCAACTTTTAAGTCCCTTTCCTGTCCAATTCTTTTTGGAGGTCTCACCGTGATAAAAGGACCTAACACAAATGGTGTTTCTGCCTGGTTAACGATGACATTTGGTGAATTCTGAGGTCTTGAGACCTTAACATTTTGGGACAGCTGATTCTTCAACCCTGAACTTCGTGGCCACATTTCAAGGTAAGCAGAAACCTTTTAAAAGTTCTGCCGAGCTCAGGCCCGTACATTGTTCAGTGTTATACAGATCTGCGGTTGTGATTCTGGTATGATAAATTGATGGACGGATGTTGAATTAATATTGTTGACCCAAGGTTTTGCACTGAGAAGGACTTATCAAAAATCAGCCAGCGTGCTGCGGGTTTCCAGTCCTTGGTTGGTGTCGGGGTACAGGCTCCAGAAATAAAGGTTTAAGGTTGGTGAAGGCTGGATTTCTTCTTCACAAGAGGGGAATTCCTGTTTTTGCTAAAGAAAGCTAGATTGAAGTCCTGGGAAAAGAGGAATTTCCTTTACAAAAAAAGGGAGATTCCTGCTTTTTCTAAATTGTAATTACTGGGTTTAAGTCCCGGGGAGGCGGCGCGCCACCAAAGATTCCTTGGAGACGGCGATTCTACCAAAATTGCCCGTTGTATCCTAATTTTTATTGTTGTAAATTTTTGTATCTAATGGGTTTAAGTCCCAGAAGAGGAGGCTGCACCCCCCCAAATGTGAGGAAAATTGACTTCCTTGGAGACAGTGATTCTACCAAAATTGCCAACCGGTGTCCTGATAACATGCTAAATGTTTGTCTTTCGAATGACTGAAGCCGGCGAGTGTGTTTCTTTGTTTGCCAAGTGAGTGTGGCCATGTGGTATTACTTTCTTGTCCACATGCATGGGGGGTTGAGTGTGTTCTTTGTGCACTGTGTGTGGCCATGTTGCATGTAGGACAAAACCCCCTCAAAGATATATAAGGCAAGATACTTTTAGTGGAGGAAAAACAACTAGACAACAGCATTATTTTTATGTAGCTTTATTAAAATATAACAGCACCTCATACAATATTTCATAAAAAAGGCCAGACCTCGACCTGGTTTATGGATGGAACATTTGCAACAGCTGCCAGGTAATTCCACCAGTCATTCGTGCCCCACTTGGAACCACAGCCATCATGTGTATATGCATTCCTGTCTGGGAAGTCTCAATCACGCTATGAAGAATTTCTCCAGGCCATTCTTTATAAGTGTTATCAACTCAAATTTAATCCAGATCCAACAACTGTCATCACAGACTTTGAGCAGGCAATGATAAATGCTGTGCAGAGTGTTTTGGGGCCCCATGTGACATCCCATCCCTTACCAAAAAGTAGTACATGCAAGTATGTTTCAAGTATACTTCAAGTTTACTTTTTATATACTTATCAGTACTGTTTTTTGGTAAGGGATGGCTGGTTCTCCCACCTGGCACAGAGTACTTGGCAAAAAATACAGAGCCTAGGATTGGTCAATGCCTGCAGGGCAGATGAGAGTGTCAAGCACTTCTGTGGTATGCTTAATGCACTGGCATTCCACTGGCACCAGTGGCATGGCCTACCTTATGGAGAACAAAACTGTTTTTGTATCTAACACTTATCTCTTTGGTGAGTAGTTTCACACCCACTCCATATAACTTTGACATTTGACAATTAAGAACCCAATTCAACATATTTCACCTCGATTATGAGGAACACACATGCCAAAACTCTGCTGAGTAAAACTTCATATGAACCGGGGGGGTTTTGTCCGTACCCCGGCCATGTTGTATTTTTTTTGTCCACATGGGGGGTTGAGTGTGTTTCTTTGTCCACTGAGTGAGTGTGACCATGTGGTTTTTCTTTTGTCCGTGTGCATGAGGGAAGTTTCTGAACAGCAGGGGGCGAGAAGTAGCTGACAGCTGCGATTACGAGTTATAAACTGCTGAAATCCTAATTTTTCTGATTATTTGTTTTGGCCGATATTTTGGGCCAGGAATTGGCACGGTGGTATTAAAACAATGAACACAGGTTCATTTGTCGTGGAATGTGAGTGCTATTCAGTCTTTCTTTGTCTTTGACCAGTTGTGTGCACGCTATTAGCTAACTGGTATCAGCTAATCGGCTAACTGGTCTTAAATAACTACCGTGGTTTTACATCTGACTGTATAACTTCACATCGATCAGGTGGGCAGCCTGTCGGACAGAAACAAAAGTGTCCGCTTGATGATAGTTGAACTTAGAATACATTAAATAGTTAGATTTGGTATGACAACGCTTAGCTAACGTTGCTTTAATCTAGCTTTTACTAACACGTGTATTCAATTACCCATTGTTTTCGGTGAGGTGTCCACTGGAAGTGTGCGGGAGAATGCCAGTGATTAAGCAACATTAGTCCATACGGTTTGAAAAATGGTTAAAACCAGTTTTTCATTTTATTCTTTTTCTTAGGAAGATTCTGCATCAGTAGAGAACAAAACAGGAAGTGTCGTATGACATCTTCCTTGCCATTTTAATTTGTTGAACAATTGCACGAGCTGCTGCCATCTGTCGGTGAGATAGTATCATTTGCACCTGGTGTTGCAGCCCTTTGTCAGCGAGGTAAGAAAAATCACATCTTATTTGGATTGAAAAAAAAAACAATAGGTTTACATTTCTATAAATGATTGGGTGCTTAAAAAAAAAAACAAAAACAAAGGGACTAATTAATAAAAAAAATAAAAATAATAATAATTATTATTATAGTAAAAACAAAAAAGATGGAAGGTTGACCTGTAATGCATATAATCTTTTGAGAGGGTCATTGCTTAATGCGGTTGTGAAGTTTCTGCTGCAGGATCCAATTTGATGTGTGACCAGAACCTGTGGAGGTCAGAGTCTGGGTGTTGAGTAAGCAACACAAACAGCCTGAAGGAAAGTGTAAGTATTGGTAAGTACGGATTGTGGTGAGAGAGTTACGGTTATGATAAGAGAATGTGATTATTGGTTATTATCGTGATTATTGGTTATTATTATTATAAATATAATTCATTGAAGTGTTATTATGTAGAATAGTATGGAAGTTTCTTTGGTTATTGTTATGGCCACATGATACCAGGGAAATTGCATGTGAAGTAATAATGTTTGTATTAGGGTTGAGCCAGATACTCCTTTCAGACGAGTGTCCGGTACGGTCGGGTTATTTATTTATTTATTTATTTTTTAGCCGTTTGTTTGCTCTTCGTTTGGTTTGGTGATATAACGTCAGTTGGAAAACTTTGCTCGTACTGAACACGGTGCTTTTGAGAAGAACAGTGAACAAGGCTGACATATTATTTACCTGTTTGTCATCACTGGATGTTTGCATGAATCACAAAGTTCACACAGATCATTAAAAAAAAACAGTCTTACAGACCACTTACACACATACAGCTGAACACACAAAGTAGCCTATATTAATATTTTTATTGAATATGGCTGCATGCAGTATCTGACCCTTTCTCAATGCAGTTCATAAAAATAAATTGGTCAGTAGAACAACCTCTTTCCCTCTCATACAGTCACACACACATGCACGCACAGACACGCACACACCTTAGTCAATGGGTGATTCTTAGACTACCGACACTTATGTCCTTTGATCATATTGTATGAAAAACAGAAAAAAGGGGAAATTTAACACTTTTATAGTTATCTTTACGATGAAAGTGTGTTAAGAAATTTGTTCTAGTAGTCTATGATGACTTTTCACCTTTTTTCAGCATCATTATATACAAATTTGCCGTTTTGTGCTTGTCCCACACCCAGACTTTTGATCTTCAATGATAAAAATGAATGGTAAAGAAACGTTTTTTCTAATGTTTTAAAATATCTCTGAATAAAATATCAGTAAAATAATCAAAACATAATTGGGGTATTCAATGTCATACAACTGTTGTGATTTTTTTAAACAAAATGTAGTTGTTCCACACTATTGCCATAATTTCCACCACAACACTGTAATGTCCCTTTAAACAGTTTGTATGAAAGATTGTTTGGGTAGTTTCTATGGAGATAAACAGTGACATCAGAGCACATGTATATAGCGCCAAATCACAACAAACAGTTGCCCCAAGGTGCTTTATATTGTAAGGCAATGGTGTGGTGGAAATTACATTTACAAGGCCAATAGTGCCCGTAGTTAAAGAGTCACCCCAATATTGTTTAACTCTGTGTGGGGAAAAAAAATACCAAGAACGTTAGGTAGTAAAAATAACTAATTGAAAAAAATTAGTTTGATCATAAAATTTTTAAAAAAGAAAGTTGTGGTGAGTATGACAACTCTTGTTCATGCATACTTAGTAGTTCATAATTTCCTACTACATTGAATGTCAATTCTGAGGCTGTTCTGTTATTCATTCATACACTTAAGAATATTCATGTTCTGAGTTCATAAAAAAACTTGTTCAGTGTTGGTTTTCAGCCTTGCCGCTTACGTGTAGAAAGTTCTCCAGATTCTCTGAATCTTCTGATTATATTATGGACTGTAGATGATGGAATCCCTAAATTCATTGCAATTGAATGTTGAGAAACATTGTTCTTAAACTGTTGGACTATTTTTTCATGCAGTTGTTTACAAAGTGGTGATCCTCGCCCCATCTTTGCTTGTGAATTGCTGAGACTTTTGGGGATGCTCCTTTTATACCCAATCATGAGTGTCCTCAGTTCCCAAATGCTTATTGAGTGTTGTTAGAAGGAAAGGTGATGTAACACAGTGGTAAACATACCACTGTCCCAGCTTTTTTGAAACATGTTGCAGGCACTATATAAATGCAGTCCATTTACCCTTGAGCACATATTGCGCGTTTTGGGATTACCTTTCACTGCTATGCTGATGATACTCAGTTATACACGCCAATAACTACTGGTAATCTCGTTCACATAAAATCCTTAGAAGATTGCCTTGCAGCAGTGAGAAGCTGGATGGTTCTTGGTCCAGTGAGACATCGGCATCAATTTGACCAGTTAATGCTCAGCCTAGGCTCATACATCACACTGACAAAGTGAGGAAACTTGGGGTAATTTTTGATCCTACATTGTCCTTTGACCTCCACATTAGAGATATTACTAGGACTGCTTTCTTCCACCTGCAAAATATAGTGAAGATTCGTTCCCATCCTGTCTATGGCTGATGCTGAGACCCTGATTCATGCGTTTGTCTCTTCTCGATTGGACTACAATGTTCTGTTTTCTGGTTTACCGCAGTCGAGCATTAGGGGTCTCCAATTGGTTCAAAATGCTGCAGCCAGTCTTTTGACACAAAACAGAAAGTTTGACCACATTACACCCATTTTGGCGTCTCTTCACTGGCTTCCTGTCCCAGTGAGATCAGATTTTAAGGTTCTGCTACTAACCTATAAAATTGTTCATGGACTGGCACCTCCCTACCTAGCTGACCTAATTAAACCTTATGTACCGGCCCGGGCTTTACATTCTCAGGGTGCAGGACTACTTTGTGTCCCTAAGGTGAATAAGAAGTCTGCGGGTCACAGAGCTTTCTCTTATCGTGCCCCTGTTCTGTGGAATGATCTCCCTGAGTCAATAAAACAGTCAGATTCTGTGGAGATTTTAAAGTCCAGACTTAAGACGCACTTATTTTCCCTTTCGTATGGCTAGCATACTGGTAGTTTTGTTTTACGTTTTTAATTCATTTTATTAGTAAACGGAGCGTGCCGCGGCCTCAACTTTACCTAAATTCTGGGTCTTTTAGTGTAGTTTAGGGCTAGTGGCTGGCGATCACCTTTGTATTTCTTGTTTTTCTTACTGATTAATGCTGGCAAATTATACTGTATTTCTTGTCTTTCTGGTGCCTGATTCTATTTTTTACCTCTCTGTTTAAGGTGCAGCTCCATCCAGAGATGGGAGTTGTATTTGTGTTGGCGATCCTCCTGTCCTGTGCACCAACAGCAATTCTTGTATATTTGTCTGTTGTTCTATGATTTATGTTTGTAGCATGGCCCAAGCAGAGGGTCACCCCTTTGAGTCTGGTCTGCTTGAGGTTTCTTCCTCAGAGGGACTTTTTCTTTACCACTGTTGCTCTGGGGGTCAGTAAGGTTAGACCTTACTTGTGTGAAGCACCTTGAGGCAATTCTGTTGTGATTTAGTGCTATAAGATAAGAAAAGCCTTTATTAATCCCTCAATGGGGAAATTTCAGTGTCACATCGCAGCATAGAAGAGTAGGAATAGACAGAAGGGCATGGAATAAAACAAACAACTATCTCTTAAACAAGTGCCGGGCAACGCTAAGGCTACCATTGTTCAGTTCAATGCTGCACTGCCGGGATGATATACACTGTAGGGATGTAAAAGTGATCAGATAAAGTGACTTCAGCGTGAAATGTACGATAGGTTACTCTGATATTTACAATATGGACAGGTTAAAATATAGTAGGTAAAGTGACTTAAGTTTGCACCATAAGTTAAATTATTGCACCTAATAAATACAGCAGGTAATGACATGATTATTGTCCTGGTTGCTATGGTTACCACAGTACTAGCATTGTTCACTGTACAGTCTGACAGCAGCCAGGAGGAACAATCTGCGGAATCTCTCCCTCACACAGCGAGGGTGGATGAGTCTGTCACTGAAACTGCTCTCCAGAGCAGACAGAACGTCCTGCAGGGGGTGACACTTGTGGTCCAGCATAGATGTAAGTTTAGCCAGGACCCTCCTGTCCCCCACCTCCTGCACAGAGTCCAGAGGACAGCCCAGGACAGAGCAGCATTTCCTGATGATCTTATCCAGTCTTTTCCTGTCCCTCTCTGTGATGCTGCTGCTCCAGCAAGACCACACCGTACAGGATGGCTGAAGCCACCACAGAGTCATAGAAGGTCCTCAGGAGTGGCCCCCTCACTCCAAAAGACCTCAGCCTCCTCAGGAGGTAGAGGCAGCTCTGACCCTTCCTGTAAAGTGCGTCCGTGTTGTGAGTCCAGTCCAGTTTGTTGTTCAGATGAACTCCCAGGTACTTATAAGAGTCCACTCTCTCAATGTCCCTTCCCTGGATGTTCACTGGGGGGGGAGTGTAGTGGGGCGGTGTCTGAAGTCCACCACCATCTCCTTGGTCTTCCCCGCATTGATGAGGAGGTGGTTCCTCTGACACCGGTCCACAAAGTCCTGCGTTAGTCCTCTGTACTCCGTGTCATCGTCGTCCATAATGAATCCTATGAGGGCGGAGTCATCAGAGAACTTCTGCAGGACACAGCTGTCCGTGTTGTGTCTGAAGTCTGCAGTGTAAAGAGTGAAGAGGAAGGGCGCGAGGACCGTCCCCTGGGGGGCCCCACACTGCTGTTTGCGGTTTGTGAGGTAGTCCAGGATCCACTCAGCCACTCCTTGTCCCTCAGGAGCCTCGGCTGGATGGTGTTGAAAGCGCTGGAAACGTCAAAGAAAAGAATCCTCACAGCGCTGCCGGGCCTCTCCAGGTGGGACAGCGAGCGGTGCAGCAGGGAGATGATGGCGTCCTCCACTCCGATGCCGGTAAGCAAACTGCTGTGGGTCCATAGCAGAGCTCACTGTGGAGCGGAGGTGACACAGGACGAGGTGCTCTAGGGTCTTCATCAGGTGGGATGTAAGTGCCACTGGCCTGAAGCTGTTGAGGTCCTTGGCAGCGGGGTTTTGGGCACTGGGACCACACATGACATTTTCCAGAGGTGTGGCACCGTCCTCAGCTTCAGGCTCAGGCTGAAGACCCGCTCCATGACCCCACACAGCTCACCTGCGCAGGATTTGAGGAGCCTCGGGCTGATCTTGTCTGGGCCTGCTGCCTTTTTGCTCTTTATTCTCTTCAGCTGACTCCTGACCTGATCTGCCGTGCAGAGTAGAGAGCAGGTGGGGGAGGAGGTCTGGCTGGTGCCAGGATGTGTATTGGGAATGAAGCAGTCTGTGGCGGGGCTGTGAGCGGAAGTGTAAGGAGGGGGAGGGGGGATACTGGGCAGAAGTTCGATGTGTTTGTTGCACATCTGCATCTTAACAGTACAGTGTTCTGCTTTGGACCATTTTTCACTCACATAAACTGAAAGTCCTCCTCCTCTCCGCTTCCCACTCTCCTCAGTCCTGTCCAAGCGTAGCAGATGAAAGTTATCAATGACTACAGCAGAGTCTGGGATGGTCGGGGTGAGCCAGGTCTCCGTGAAAATCATCAATGCACTGTCTCTGTATTCCCGCTGGTACCGTGTGAGCGCGGTCAGCTTGTCACACTTTCCGGTAAAAGATCTTACGTTACCGGTGATTACAGAGGGAAGTGCACGACGAGGGCGATGTTTCTTCTCTTGGATCCTGCGTCCGGCCCAACATCCACGACGAAAACTGCATAATATGTCCGCAGGGATGTTGTTTTCTTCTTCTTCGAGCGGCTCCTCTCAGGGCGATCAGCTGTTCCTTTGTGTAGACAATAGGCACACGGGGGGGGGGCCAACACATCATGGCAAAAACAGGTAAAGATATCCACGAATTTGCAGAAAAATACTGTCAGCATATATAAATGAAAATAAAAAATTACAATTTATATATATATATATATATATATGTATATATACACACGCGAGGTCTGTGATGAAAAAAGCGGTCCTTTTTATTTTTTTTCAAAAAATAAATGGATTTGAGTCATATGTTTTTACGTCAGACAAGCTTGAACCCTCGTGCGCATGCGTGAGTTTTTTCACGCGTGTCGGTGACGTCATTCGCCTGTGGGCAGGCCTTGAGTGAGGAGTGCTCCACCCCGCCCGTCGGAATCTCTTTGTCTGAATAGCTGCTGCGGACGGCGCGCGTTGCTTTATCAACATTTTTTCTGGACCTGTGAGGAATATCCGAGTGGACACTATTCGAGAAATTAAACTGGTTTTCGGTGAAAAGTTTAACGGCTGATGAGAGATTATGGGGTGTTTCTGTCGCTGTAAGGACTTCCCACGTAGCGGGACGTCGCGCAGCACTGCCAGGCGCCGTCGTCGGCCTGTTTCGACCTAAAAACATCCTAATTTAAGGCTTAATTCACCCAGGACGTCGTGAGAGAACAGAGAAGATTCAGAAGAGGCCGGCATGAGGACTTTATGCAGACATTCCACTGTTTAAGGACATTTTGTAATGAATCTGTTTGAGCCGCGACAGGAAAAACACCTCCGTGTTGAAAACCATTTGTAAAATTCAGGCGGCTTTTGATGGCTTTCAACAAGTGAGTAACTGAGAAATTGTTTAACAGCTTGGGCATGTTCCAACTTGCCCGTTAAGGATTCCAACGGAGGTGTTTTTCCTGTTGCGACCCCCCGCGGTCAGGTCCGGCCCGACATGCGACTCTGCCTGCACGTTCTTTCATTACAAAATGTCCGTTAACAATGGAATGTCTGAATAAACTCCTCATGCCGACTTCTTCTGAAAGTTCTCTGTTCTCTGACGACTTACTGGGTCAACAGAGCCTGAAATGTGGAAGTTTTCAACTTGAAACAGCGAGACGCTGCCGCCTCGAAGCACAGATCGCCGTCAGGCGCCGTGGGCCGCCCTTAAAGCGACACTACCCGACCAAAATCTCTCATCAGCCGTTAAAATTTTTACCGAAAACCAGCTGAATTTATTGAATGGTGTCCACTCAGTTGTGCCTTACAGTTTTTGAAAAAATTTTGATCAAACAAAGCAGCAGTCTCTGAGCCATTCCTAAACAATGAAAAGGGTGGGCGACTCCTCACTCAAAGACTGCCCACAGGCGAATGATGTAACAGACAGGCGTGAAAAAACTCTCGCATGCCCACGAGGGTTCAAGCATGTCTGATGTAATCACACGTGATTCAAATCCATATGGTTTTTGAAAAAAATAATGTCAGATACTTTTATGACAGACCTCGTGTATATATATATGTGTGTGTGTGTGCGCTGCCCATTTGTGTCTGTTGATGGCTAGAAATTTTATAATGTTCATATATAAGTAATGATGACAAAAGATAATCAAATATTATGAATAAATACATGACTGAAACCCCTGTTAAAGATAATGAATAAGACTGTCTGCCGATGGGCAGACAGTTGTTTTAAAAAAATAATATGCTTCTACACACATGTACTGTACATGTTGGTAAGAGGAAAATAATTATAACAAATTAAGAAACAGACAATAATGAAAGTACAAGCTAAAAGGAAAAAAATAAAAAAAATGTATTGCTTGACAAGGTTGGGTAGGATTACTTTGAAATGTAATTTCAAAGTAAAGATTACATGTAATCCACATGTATGTACATACATACATGTAATCCACATGTATTCTTTCAGAGTAATCCTACCCAACCTTGTTGCTTGACAACTGATCATCCCTGACTGAAATGATTTCTTTTAGAAAATCTATCTCTGACATCAAACCACTCAAAGTCGGACTAGTATTCGGGATGCACCAATCCACAATTTTTCACTTCCGATCTCGATACCTGAATTTTCACATATTTCAATGAGATTTTGAAAAGCCTTTTTGGTAGGAGCTTGCAGGGTTAAAACATAATTTTTTTCAAGCTAATATCTCATAAGACTTTCTTTTAACTTAATTAACAGGTCATCGATGTGCATAAAGAACAGAATGGGAGAAAGAACATAGTGAATTTTACTTTAAATACCTGATTGGTGGACATAAAAAAAAAACAAAAAACCTAAGTTTAATAGGAGAAATGAGTCATTCCATGAAAATGGCACAATTTGAGTCCCTCTCATCTCTTGAGGTGTATTTCATCTATTGGGCCACCAAAATCTTTATTTAAACAGCTTGATATAAACTATGAAATATGTCCTTTAAGATCCAGACTATTTGCAGGCCATGACATTCACAGTTTTTGCTCTATGGCAAGATGCATTATCATCTTGAAAAATGATATCATCCCCAAACATCCTTTCAATTGATGGGATAAGAAAAGTGTCCAAAATATCAACGTAAACTTGTGCATTTATTGATGTAATGACAGCCATCTCCCCAGTGCCTTTACCTGACATGCAGCCCCATATCATCAATGACTGTGGAAATTTACATGTTCTCTTCAGGCAGTCATCTTTATAAATCTCATTGGAAGGGCACCAAACAAAAGTTCCAGCATCATCACCTTGCCCAATGCAGATTCGAGATTCATCACTGAATATGACTTTCATCCAGTCATCCACAGTCCACGATTGCTTTTCTTTAGCCCATTGTTACCTTGTTTTTTTCTGTTTAGGTGTTAATGATGGATTTTGTTTAGCTTTTCTGTATGTAAATCCCATTTCCTTTAGGCGGTCTCTTACAGTTCGGTCACAGACGTTGACTCCAGTTTCCTCCCATTCGTTCCTCATTTGTTTTGTTGTGCATTTTCGATTTTTGAGACATATTGCTTTAAGTTTTCTGTCTTGACGCTTTGATGTCTTCCTTGGTCTACCAGTATGTTTGCCTTTAACAACCTTCCCACGTTTGTATTTGGTCCAGAGTTTAGACACAGCTGACTGTGAACAACCAACATCTTTTGCAACATTGCGTGATGATTTACCCTCTTTTAAGAGTTTGATAATCCTCTCCTTTGTTTCAATTGACATCTCTCGTGTTGGAGCCATGATTCATGTCAGTCCACTTGGTGCAACAGCTCTCCAAGGTGTGATCACTCCTTTTTAGATGCAGACTAACGAGCAGATCTGATCTGATGCAGGTGTTAGTTTTGGGGATGAAAATTTACAGGGTGATTCCATAAGTTATTCCTCAGAATTGAGTGATTCCATATTTTTTTCCCTCTGCTTGGTCTAAAAAAGTAACCATTACTGACTGCCAAAAATTTTTTTCCTGATTTCTTATAGTGTTTCTTAAAGCCAGAAAGTTGCCATTTGAAATGACTTTAGTTTTGTGTCATGTCTGTGATCTGCTTTTTTTCATCAAAATTAAACAACTGAATGAACATCCTCCGAGGCCGGTGATTTCATAATTTTTGCCAGGGGTTGTATTATTGCTTATTGTGTGGAACAAACAGGTGTGAATCAGGTGTCCCCTATTTAAGGATAAAGCCAACACCTGTTGAACATGCTTTTCTCTTTGAAAGCCTGAGGAAAATGGGACGTTCAAGACATTTGACTTAGATTTCTTTGAAATGTAAGGTGCAATACAAATAAAATGTATTATTATTATTATTATTACATTGTTCAGAAGAACAGCGTAGTTTGATTAAAAAGTTGATTGGAGAGGGGAAAACTTATACGCAGGTGCAAAAAATTATAGGCTGTTCATCTACAATGATCTCCAATGCTTTAAAATGGACAAAAAAAAAAAAAAAAAAAACAGACGCGTGGAAGAAAACGGAAAACAACCATCAAAATGGATAGAAGAATAACCAGAATGGCAAAGGATCACCCACTGAGTCTGGAGTTACCTGTAAGTGCTGTGACAGTTAGAAGACACCTGTGTGAAGCTAATGTATTTGCAAGAATCCCCCGCAAAGTCCCTCTGTTAAATAAAAGACATGTGCAGAAGAGGTTACAATTTGCCAAAGAACACATCAACTGGCCTAAAGCGAAATGGAAGAATATTTTGTGGACTGATGAGAGTAAAATTGTTCTTTTTGAGTCCAAGGGCCACAGACAGTTTGTGAGATGACCCCCAAACTCTGAATTCAAGCCACAGTTCACAGTGAAGACAGTGAAGCATGGTGGTGCAAGCATCATGATATGGGCATGTTTCTCCTACTATGGTGTTGGGCCTATATACCGCATACCAGGTATCATGGATCAGTTTGGATATGTCAGAATACTTGAAGAGGTCATGTTGCCTTATGCTGAAGAGGACATGCCCTTGAAATGGGTGTTTCAACAAGACAGTGACCCCAAGCACACTAGTAAACGAGCAAAATCTTGGTTCCAAACCAACAAAATTAATGCTTCGCAGATGTGAAGAAATCATGAAAAACTGTGGTTATACAACTAAATACTAGTTTAGTGATTCACAGGATTGCTAAAAAAGCAGTTTGAACATAATAGTTTTGAGTTTGTAGCATCAACAGCAGATGAACAGCAGATGCTACTATTATTGTGAACACCCCCTTTTCTACTTTTTTTTTTTACTAATAGCCCAATTTCATAGTCTTAAGAGTGTGCATATCATGAATGCTTGGTCTTGTTGGATTTGTGAGAATCTACTGAATCTACTGGTACCTTGTTTCCCATGTAACAATAAGAAATATACTCAAAACCTGGATTAATCTTTTTAGTCACATAGTACTACTATTATTATGAACACTACTGTATGTATTAAGAAAAGATCACACACGCAACACAAACTATCCAGGGTTCATTCTGTCAACGTCACTGCAATAACCACTGGAGGTGTTTTTTGACCTTTTTTTTTTAAATTTGGGATTGTATAGAAACAAGTGCCGTGTCTAAACAATCAACCTCCAAAATGAATCTTGGCTAATTTGGAGGAGTTGATGAAGTTTTGTCAGGTTTTACTGCAGATTTAAGATCAAAGACTGAACACAAGCTAATTCAGAGTCCGGAGTGCAGACCAGATTAAGTTTGGAGGACACGTCACCGCACTGATCTCACCTCAAGCACATCCACATTTGTTTCCCTGATAAATCATAGCTTTAGACTCCCAATCTCACTTTGTGGTGCGCCCCCCTCAGGCCACTGAAGGCAGTGAGAAGTTATTAAAATTAATTTTTACTTTTATTTCCAACAAAGTAACATTTCTATAATGAACAGTACTTTAATTTATACACATAATACAGTTAGCTTCCATTTTTTTCATGCACGTTTGGAATATTTCACCCCTCAGTCAGTTTGGTGGATTTTATGGTGAAATCCTGCTTCTGTCACGGATGATTTTCAGGTTGGGTGGATGGATTTTCCATGTAGATCTGCTTGACTGTGTCCAAACCAAGATGTCCCTGTTTTTCTTTGGTTTTGGAATGGTGAAAAACATCTCTGTGTAACTGCAAAAGGCCACCTCTAAACTCTGCGACATTTTATAGCGCCAAAGACGAACTGATCAATCTGTAAAATAAGCCAAAGTTCATGACCGTAGGCGATGACAGCCTCGCCTTCTGGCTCGGTCCTTTATGACAGCGGTCCGGTACACCATCTGTATGACCTCAAATACAGCCTCAATCAGTCTGTCCATCTCTGTCCAATTGAGGTTCCTCCATCGGGTATCTGGGCTGAAACTGACCCATGGCCAGTTGCAGTGACTGCAAAGAGCCGCGCTATGAAAAGTACCAATGGCTGAAGTTTATTGGTGGAGCAGAGTGCATCTGTTGCAGCGCTGCACGCTCTCAAAGAGGACACTTTAAAATATTAAAAAAACAGAAATAACTCCATGATGTGCCTCAAAGGAGGGCAACAGTTGAAAATGAATGGTTAAGAAAAAAAGTCTCTTCTTTCATGGGAAAACAAACGGTACTTTCTGATCTTCAAACATGCAGCATCCACAAGAGTCTTTCAGGGACTCGAAGTTTGATTTCAGACACCGTGTCAGTTTCATGGGATTGGATTCTGCCAGAAATGTAAAAAAAACCTCTTCAGTGTCAATTAAAAGTCAGTGGTTCCATTTATGTTGCCAGATCTTTTGATTATGATGCTGCATTTGTTTTTTCCCTTCTGAGGAAAATGTTGATGGAATTATGTGACAAAGTCGCCATCGTTTCTTTTCTGGAAGTTATTTTAAACAAAATGACTCAAAGCCGCTCAGGATGCTTCTGAAGGACTCTGGTCCACTTTGGCGCTGGGACTAGATAGACTAGAATGATTCTTTCCACCTCCAGGATCAGTCATTTCCAGTGGTGCAGAAACTACATAAGGTTCCCAAAGACAGGCTGGACCTTCACTCACAGGTGCAGTGGGAATGTTTCCACAGTTAGAGTAATAATCACAGTCACACGGACGGATAATCCTCAGTGGAAGTATAAAAAAAAAGAAAAAAAGAAAAAAAAAAAAAAAGAGTTCCAGCGTGCAGCAGAGTGACGTGCGCTAGTTCCTGTTTATTTCTGGTTGGTCTGGGATGAAACTGGATAAAGAAAAAAGTCTGATCAATGAATTTGAATGTTGTGTTTATTTCGGTCTGAAGCTGTTTTATGTGACACCTGAGGATTTCTGATTCCATCCAGGCAGATCTGCTGCTGAAGCTGTTAGGACTTGAAGACGTGCACGGCCCTGACCACGTACTGCCTGCAGATGGGGCACTCGCTCATTCTCTTGCCGCACTTTGTGCATGTGACCATGTGACCGCACTCCAACAGGACACAGTCGATGGTGGCGTCCATGCAGATCCTGCACAGGTTGTCATCTCGGACGGTCAGAGGAACCTTCTCACCATCTGCAAAAGAAGATCAGAGGCAGAGAGAGAGAGAGCGAGAGAGAGAGAGGCTGAAAAATAAAATTTGCAGGAGTCACAATGAAACCATCACAGGAGCAAAAGCACAAAGCACAAAACACACACACACACATACGACTTCCTCTGGATGGGATGCTGGTCTGATACAGGTTACTTTCCCGGCCAAGGAGGGCATCCATTCACAGTTGCACCATTTCACATAATTAGTACTTGTACCTTAAATATATTTTCAATTTCAATTTATTTCATTTATATAGCACGAAATCACAACAAAGTTGCCACAAGGTGCTTCACACAAGTAAAGTCTGACCTTACCAACCCCCAGAGCAAGAACACAGGTGACAGTGGTAGAAAGACTCCCTCTGATGATTTGAGGAAGAAACCTCAAGCAGACCAGACTCACAGGGGCGACACTCTGCTTGGGCCATGCGACAGACACAGCAGACAATACAAATATACTGGAAATTTTGATGTGAACACTTTTGCCATTTCACTTTTAACAGTTTGCTGCTTTGTCAGTCTGCTGCTGCACACTCCTGTCCAGCTGGTGTCAGTAAAGCAGTAACAGGTTTGTACTATTAAAGTTACAAGACGTCGACAGCGCCAACGTCTCGCTAACATAGCAATGCTAACTTCTGCAGATGTTCCACACAATTTTATTGTTAATGTATCAATTGTATGTTATCAATTTGACCAGCTGGCGCTTAATTTGGGTTTGTATGTTGTGCATCATACAAACAAAGTGAGGAATCTTGGAGTACTTTTTGATCCTACGTTGTCTTTTGGCCCCCACATTAGAGACATTACAAGGACTGCCTTCTTCCATCTGCGAAATGTGGCGAGGATTCATCCCATCCTGTCTATGGCTGATGCTGAGACTTTGATACATGCGTTTATTTCTTCCAGACTGGATTATTGTAATGCTTTATTTTCTGGTCTGCCGCAGTCTAGCATTTGGGGTCTTCAATTAGTGCAGAATGCTGCTGCCAGACTTTTGACACAAAGTAGAAGGTTTGACCACATTACACCCATTCTGGCATCCCTTCATTGGCTACCGGTTTCTGCCAGATCGAATTTTAAAGTCCTGTTGCTGGTCTATAAAACTGTTCACGGACTGGCACCTTCCTACCTGGCGGACTTGGTTAAGCCCTACGTACACTCAACAAAAATATAAACGCAACACTTTTGGTTTTGCTCCCATTTTGTATGAGATTAACTCAAAGATCTAAAACTTTTTCCACATACACAATATCACCATTTCCCTCAAATATTGTTCACGAACCAGTCTAAATCTGTGATAGTGAGCACTTCTCCTTTGCTGAGATAATCCATCCCACCTCACAGGTGTGCCATATCAAGATGCTGATTAGACACCATGATTAGTGCACAGGTGTGCCTTAGACTGCCCACAATAAAAGGCCATTCTGAAAGGTGCAGTTTTGTTTTATTGGGGGGGATACCAGTCAGTATCTGGTGTGACCACCATTTGCCTCATGCAGTGCAACACATCTCCTTCGCATAGAGTTGATCAGGTTGTCAATTGTGGCCTGTGGAATGTTGGTCCACTCCTCTTCAATGGCTGTGCGAAGTTGCTGGATATTGGCAGGAACTGGTACACGCTGTCGTATACGCCGGTCCAGAGCATCCCAAACATGCTCAATGGGTGACATGTCCGGTGAGTATGCCGGCCATGCAAGAACTGTGTACAGATCCTTGCAACATGGGGCCGTGCATTATCCTGCTGCAACATGAGGTGATGTTCTTGGATGTATGGCACAACAATGGGCCTCAGGATCTCGTCACGGTATCTTTGTGCATTCAAAATGCCATCAATAAAATGCACCTGCCCATACCATAACCCCACCGCCACCATGGGCCACTCGATCCACAACATTGACATCAGAAAACCGCTCACCCACACAACGCCACACACGCTGTCTGCCATCTGCCCTGAACAGTGTGAACCGGGATTCATCCGTGAAGAGAACACCTCTCCAACGTGCCAAACGCCAGCGAATGTGAGCATTTGCCCACTCAAGTCGGTTACGACGACGAACTGGAGTCAGGTCGAGACCCCGATGAGGACGACGAGCATGCAGATGAGCTTCCCTGAGACGGTTTCTGACAGTTTGTGCAGAAATTCTTTGGTTATGCAAACCGATTGTTCAGCAGCTGTCCGAGTGGCTGGTCTCAGATGATCTTGGAGGTGAACATGCTGGATGTGGAGGTCCTGGGCTGGTGTGGTTACACGTGGTCTGTGGTTGTGAGGCTGGTTGGATGTACTGCCAAATTCTCTGAAATGCCTTTGGAGACGGCTTATGGTAGAGAAATGAACATTCAATACACGAGCAACAGCTCTGGTTGACATTCCTGCTGTCAGCATGCCAATTGCACGCTCCCTCAAATCTTGCGACATCTGTGGCATTGTGCTGTGTGATAAAACTGCACCTTTCAGAGTGGCCTTTTATTGTGGGCAGTCTAAGGCACACCTGTGCACTAATCATGGTGTCTAATCAGCATCTTGGTATGGCACACCTGTGAGGTGGGATGGATTATCTCAGCAAAGGAGAAGTGCTCACTATCACAGATTTAGACTGGTTTGTGAACAATATTTGAGGGAAAGTGATATTGTGTATGTGGAAAAAGTTTTAGATCTTTGAGTTCATCTCATACAAAATGGGAGCAAAACCAAAAGTGTTGCGTTTATATTTTTGTTGAGTGTACTTGCGTGGCTCTTGCGTTCGCAGGGTGCAGGGCTTCTGTGTGTTCCAAGGGTGAACAAGAAGTCTGTGGGGTATAGAGCCTTCTCCTACCGTGGTCCGACTCTTTGAAACGATCTACCTGCTGTTATTAAGCAGTCTGACACGGTGGAGACTTTTAAATCAAGACTGAAGACCCATTTTTTAGACTGTCTTATCATTAATGTCATTTGTTTTTGTGTTTGCTTTGTAATTTATTTTTTATTCTACTGTGTTTTATCTTTTTATTGTGCTTTTCTTGATTTTAATTTTGATTTTAAATTATTTTGTGGTGTTATGAATTGTGTGAAGCGCCTTGGGGCGACTGTTGTGAGTTGGCGCTATATAAATTAATAAAATGAAACTGAAATAAACTGAATGTAGAACAACAAACAGAGAACACAACTACAGTGGCTGAGACTGTGGTACTTGATGGTAAATCTGTGTCAGGTAGGCAGTTCTCAGAAACTAAGTGTCCATGCTGGAAGAAGACAAGTGAGGGAAGCCAGCAAGGCACAACTTTGGAAGAATGTTTGGCTTCTGTGGGTGTGAGTGGAGAAACTGGGAATATAACAACATTTTTATTTTATCTTCATTTTACATACAGTCCCTACTTTTTAATTTGTGGTTGTTTCTGTTCCATTTCTGAAATTAAAGAACTGCTATAAGGAAAAGTGTTTTTTTTAAATAATAAGCGGTAACTTACTTTGAAATAAATGAAACTGCAGCCTAATAATTTTAAAAAATAAAAATCAGCAGCTTGTATTTTATTCAGACTAGAGTTCATTTCCTCTTTTTTTCTCCTCAGTCACGTTTTGCGCTTGAACATAAAACTACATTAAGCCATCTAAAATAAATATCTTTGTAAAATAACAGCCTGTTAAAGTTCAGAGTTCTCAGCTGCTTTATGTGATTTCTGCTTCTGAACATCACTGCAGAGTTTCTACACATCAGGTTTTTTTAAAACACGTGTGTGTGATTTTTATTCTGTTCATTCATATACTCTGATTTTAAGGAATTTTGACCAATTTATTTCATCTCTCTCACACACACACACGGCTGCAGCGATCAGATTCGGTCTTAATTTTAGACAACTTTAAGCAAAGCTGCCCGCTATTTTTTCAGCGTCTTTTTTTAAAATTGACCACTCAAATGACGGCAGGACGGCTCACTGCCTAAAACCTTGGTTCTCACTCTCATCTGCTCCTGTGAATTTTTAATCCTATACTGTCCCAATCACATGATAAATAGGAAAGCTGACTCCCGTCCCATGGGATTCCTGAAAAATATCAGCCTCTACTACGAACACACACTCCATACAGTGGTCTTGTGCACACATTAATATCATGTTTTCTGATTGTCCGCTGCATGGAGAGTGGTGGGAAAAACCGATGACACTTTCTGGCGGGGTGCGACACACGACGTGATGTAAATAAAAAAAACAACAAGAAGGCGGTGGTCAGGTATTTTGGTTCCGAGCGATGAAAATAAAGAATTTGAATGTTTTAAACCAAAAAAAAAAATTGCCACTTGTCTGGTCGGACAAAGATTAGAGCATAATGCTTGTCCGATCACATTTTACACTTGTCCCAGACAATCGGACAAGCGTTAATGTCGATGCCTGTATAAAGTTGACATTTATGTTCATTTCCTGTGGCCTTTCTGTGTGCAGTTTGCGTGTTCTCCACATGGCTGCGTGGGTTCCCTCCAGCTTCCTTTCACTTATCCTTCTTATGTCTTATTACTTATTATATTATATATACCTTTTTCTTGAGCTGCTTAGGTGGGTAGGGAGACTTCCCATGGGATAAAAAAGCTTTTTAACCTACCATCCCTGGTTCTCAAAACCAGGCACCTAAGTGGCTCTACTCTTTTCTACTACTCTCCTATTTTACTCTTCCTTTTCAGATATACCTTTATATACTAGCATAGTTCCACCTTAGAATTGGAATATAATATATAAGATATACCTTACTGAATTTTCATGCAGGTCAGGTGGACTGGAAACTTTAAACTGTCTCTCGATGTGGTGTGTGTGTTTGTCTATATGTGTCTCTGTGACAGACTGATGCCCTGTCCAGGGTGAAACTTGCCTCACGCCCAGTGGTGGGCACAGTTCCACTAATCTGCTAACCACTAATTAGCAAAGCTAGCTTTTTCGTTAGCGGATTAGCTTTTCAGCTAACTTTGAAAACTGTCAGTGGACCAATTAGCTTCCACTAAATTTAGTTCTGCTAACTTTCAGTTCGCTTTTTTTTTTTTTGCTGATATACTGGATAAAGCTTAATGGTCAAAAACATTTGTAAACCCTAAATTTAGATTTGGTTGTTCCTGTCTGTGTTTTGCAGCAGTCAGGCCGCTGTGAGGCGCTCAACCCCCCCCCAGCAAAAGCTGCTGCAAAAACATGCCATTGACTTTTCACACACAACAGATGGTGGCAGGAGACATAAAATGCATGGTTTCATTTATAAACAAAACTAATTCTGGACAGTTTATCGACATTAGCGGCAACAGTGATCCACAAATGCTGAATCACACATTTATTTGTAAAACTGTCCTGTTTTTCATTTGTAAAAAAAGGCATTTGCAAAACTGAAATTTCTGTTTGTGAAGTGTGATTCAGCCTTTGTGGATCACTGATCACACGCATTCATCGCTTTGTTCACTTGCGCAATATTGAGACACTCCGAGCGCAAAACTGCATTTGAGAGTCACCAATATGTTGGTCTATTCACACTCTCATCCAGTAGATGGCAGTGCTCTATGCATTTTGAGGAGGGAATGATGAGTGGAGACTCATTTCCCATAATGCCTTTTGGTGCATGTGTCAGTTAACGCTCAAACTTTCAGAACTTCTGCATTACTTTAAAAGACAGATGCAATAATTTCACTTTGTAAAAATGAGAGAGTTGCTGTTAATGTCAATAAACTATCTGGAATTAGTTTTGTTTATAAATGAAACCATGAGTGCAAAGTGCCTTGCGTTTGCTCTCTCCTGCCACCGTCTGTGTTGTGTGTGAAAAGTAAAGCACAGGAATGTCTGCGTCAGTTGCACACAGCAGGGGGGAGAGCAGACTGCCTGGACATGTAGATGGAGTTTATACACTGGAAAAAGTCAAAATACATTATTTCCAGGAGTTAATGGTCTTTATTACTTCTCACTTCTGGTTTGTCGTTTTTCCTGTGCCGCGCTGCAGGTGTGCGCTCTGATGCGTGTTCTCGTTCAGATTTCTTCTTGTGCCGCGCTGCAGGTGTGCGCTCTGATGCGTGTTCTCGTTCAGATTTCTTCTTGTGCCGCGCTGCAGGTGTGCGCTCTGATGCGTGTTCTCGTTCAGATTTCTTCTTGTGCCGCGCTGCAGGTGTGCGCTCTGATGCGTGTTCTCGTTCAGATTTCTTCTTGTGCCGCGCTGCAGGTGTGCGCTCTGATGCGTGTTGACGTTCAGATTTCTTCTTGTGCCGCGCTGCAGGTGTGCGCTCTGATGCGTGTTGACGTTCAGATTTCTTCTTGTGCCGCGCTGCAGGTGTGCGCTCTGATGCGTGTTGACGTTCAGATTTCTTCTTGTGCCGCGCTGCAGGTGTGCGCTCTGATGCGTGTTGACGTTCAGATTTCTTCTTGTGCCGCGCTGCAGGTGTGCGCTCTGATGCGTGTTGACGTTCAGATTTCTTCTTGTGCCGCGCTGCAGGTGTGCGCTCTGATGCGTGTTGACGTTCAGATTTCTTCTTGTGCCGCGCTGCAGGTGTGCGCTCTGATGCGTGTTCTCGTTTAGATTTCTTCTTGTGCCGCGCTGCAGGTGTGCGCTCTGATGCGTGTTCTCGTTTAGATTTCTTCTTGTGCCGCGCTGCAGGTGTGCGCTCTGATGCATGTTCTCGTTCATATTTCTTCTTGTGCCACACTACAGGTGTCAATTCAATTTTATTTATATAGCTCATTTAAAACACAGCTGCAGCTGACCAAAGTGCTTCACAATAATAGCAATACAAAAGTGTAAAATATTAAAGGAAAAAATAAATAAATAAATAAATAATCTAAAAATACAGAGCAAAGCACACACCACTTAGCCAGTGTTGAAAGCCAGGGAGAAGAGATGAGTTTTCAGTCTGGACTTAAACTGTTCCACAGACTCTGAGGACCTGACAGACAGCGGAAGATCGTTCCAGAGTCGTGGTGCTGTGACAGAAAAGGCTCTATCACCTCTGGATTTAAGCCTGGCTTTAGGAACAGCCAGGAGAAGCTGGGCAGCTGACCTCAGAGCCCTACGTGGAGTGTACGGCTGCAAGAGCTCACTCAGATACATCGGGCCTATACAGTGCAGACACTTAAAAACAATCAGCAAAACTTTATATTTAACATGAAAACCGACAGGGAGCCAGTGTAAGGTGCAGAGCACAGGGGTGATGTGCTCATGCTTCTTTGTTTTAGTCAAAAGGTGGGCTGCAGCATTCTGTACACTCTGCAGGCGCTGTAGGGAGCGCTGGTCCAGCCCAACGTAGAGAGCATTACAATAATCCAGACGTGATGTTATAAATGCATGGATGGCTCTTTCAAAATCAACTTGAGTAAAATAAGATTTAATCTTGGAAAGAGTCCTCAGCTGAAAGAAGCTGGCCCTGATGACAGAGCCGATGTGCTTATCAAATCTGAACAATGGGTCAACTATCACCCTGAAATTTTTTACAAAAGGGCGGCAAAAAGTGGACAGATGACCAATAACACTGTCTTGTCCTTGTAGAGGGTTACTTTGCCCGAACACTAAAATCTCAGTTTTATTTTATTAAGATTCAGAAAATTAGCTCTCGTCCAGACTTGTACATCATTCAGACAGTCCTGTAGTATTTTTACAGCAGCCTGGGTATCACACGAAATTACAGGAAGGTAAATCTGAATGTCGTCTTCAAAACAATGAAAACAGACTTTGTGCTTTTTAAAAACAGACCCAAGAGGGATCATGTACAAAGCAAAGAGAAGTGGTGCTAAAATTGAGCCCTGGGGCACGCCATATTTAAGAGGAGACACAGAGGAAGAGTACTGTCCTACATTAACAGAAACACTTCTGTTGGAAAGATAGGACCGAAACCAATTTAGCGCTGAACCCTTAATACCTATGTGCATCTCGAGGAGAGTCACAAGGACATTGTGGTCCACTGTGTCAAAGGCTGCAGATAAATCTAAAAGCAGAAGAACCGCAGAGTTCCCAGCATCAACAGTTAAAAGGTCATTAAAAACTTTTAAAAGGGCTGTTTCAGTACTGTGTCTTAATTTAAAACCAGATTGAAACTTCTCCCCTATTTCATTAAGATCCAAATAAGCCTGCAATTGGTCATAAACAGCTTTCTCTAAGACTTTAGACACAAATGGCAATTTAGAGATCGGTCTATAGTTGGACAACACATTTGGGTCAAGACTGCTCTTTTTGATGAGCGGCTGGACTACAGCATGTTTAAGAGCTGACGGAAAACAGCCACTTGATAGAGAAGCGTTCACAAGTTCAGCAATGTACGGACCAATATACTGAAAAACATCTTTAAACAAATGACCTGGAACAATGTCCAAAGTGCAGGAAGAAGACTTAAGCTGATTAACAATTTTAGTCAGCTCACAAGTAGATACAGGATTAAAACAATCAAAAACAGCATGACACATGGATGGATCTGCTGACTCCACCTCAAATACAGGAGATGATCTAAGATCAGAGATTTTATCTCTGAAATAAGAGAAAATCTTCACAAAGGCTGGCCAAGGGCACAGCAATAATACTCGCACGAGGATTAATGAGCAAATTCAGAGTGTTAAAAAGCACCTGAGGTTTATGACAGTTTGAGGATACAAGATCTGACATGAATCTAGTTTTAGCAGCTTTAACTGCTCTCTGATACTCACACAGTCTGTCCCTCAGTATTTGCAAGGAAACGTGAAGATTATCTTTTTTCCATTTTCGCTCAGCGCGCCTACAAGAGCGCCTGAGTTCACGAGTGCGCTCGTTTAGCCAAGGCTGTGCCATGGGCTTTAAGCTCTTCAGCTGCAAAGGAGCCACAGAGTCCAAAGCCTTTGTGCACGCACCATTAAAATAAGAAGAGTTCATCAGGAGTTGCGTTATCTGAGTCTTTTTTATACGTTTCATGAAAAGCACCAGAAAACAGGGCGGCTGACTTAGTATTGAATGTGCGCACCCGGCGCGCCATGGCGCACCAACTGACCACGCTCCGAGACAACACTACAGAGAATAAAACAGCAAAATGATCAGAGAAGTGGGTTTCACAAATCTCAATTACATTAGGATTAAGACCGAAAGAGAGCACAATGTCCAAAATATGCCCCTTCTTGTGCATACAGCTTGACACAGACCGAGTCAAATTAAAAGAGTCAATCAAATCCAAGAAGTCTTTAACCATCGGCTTGGATTCGCAACAGACGTGGATATTAAAATCCCAAACAATCAGAAAGTGATCGTAATTCAATGATAAGCTGGCCACAAAGTCAGTAAAGTCCTGAATGAAGTCTTTATTTGGCTTTGGAGGGTGATACACCAGTGCGCAAAGGACTGGAGTATCAAAGCTTATCACAAAAGTCTGCAGTTCAAAGCTGGAGAACAGATCTGCCGGTACCTGCCAAAAGGTGTAGCTTTCTTTATATACAGTAGTGAGCCCACCGTCTCTGCCAGTCATCTGAGGCGTATTAAAGTAAAGGCACGCAGGGGGTAAAAGCTCGGAGAAAGGTAAAGACTCACGACTTGGAGCCAGGTCTCTGTGAGCAGCATTATATCCAGTTTGCGTGATGTAAAGAAGTCTTTCAATAAAAAAGTGCAGGTGTGCGCTCTGATGCGTGTTCTCGTTCAGATTTCTTCTTGTGCCGCGCTGCAGGTGTGCGCTCTGATGCGTGTTCTCGTTCAGATTTCTTCTTGTGCCGCGCTGCAGGTGTGCGCTCTGATGCGTGTTCTCGTTCAGATTTCTTCTTGTGCCGCGCTGCAGGTGTGCGCTCTGATGCGTGTTCTCGTTCAGATTTCTTCTTGTGCCGCGCTGCAGGTGTGCGCTCTGATGCGTGTTCTCGTTCAGATTTCTTCTTGTGCCGCGCTGCAGGTGTGCGCTCTGATGCGTGTTCTCGTTCAGATTTCTTCTTGTGCCGCGCTGCAGGTGTGCGCTCTGATGCGTGTTCTCGTTCAGATTTCTTCTTGTGCCGCGCTGCAGGTGTGCGCTCTGATGCGTGTTCTCGTTCAGATTTCTTCTTGTGCCGCGCTGCAGGTGTGCGCTCTGATGTGTGTTCTCGTTCAGGTGTTCTCGTTTAGATTTCTTCTTGTGCGGCGCTGCAGGTGTGCGCTCTGATGCGTGTTCTCGTTCAGGTGTTCTCGTTTAGATTTCTTCTTGTGCGGCGCTGCAGGTGTGCGCTCTGATGCGTGTTCTCGTTTAGATTTCTTCTTGTGCCACACTGCAGGTGGCACTGCAGGTGTTCGTTTTGGGTTTGTGATCATCTTTGACTTTACTCAGAAGCCCCTGTGGTGCTTAAACTCAAAATTGGCTTATCAGTGTACCGAGTCAATACTAAAAGTTAGCAGTTAGCTGTAACTCCCACTAAATATCTTATTTCTTTATCATTATAAAAGGTAACTTTTCAGTTCGCGGATTTGCAGTTATCAAAGCTAACTTTTCGTCACGTCCTATGACTGCTGGGATAGGCTCCAGCCCCCATGACCCTTAACTGGAGTAAGCCGGTGTCGCAGACCGAACAGTCCGCCCTGCCTTCACTGCACATGCATCATTTAGGACCAGAGCAGTTAGTCTGAGTCTGACTCTCTACACCCAAAGTGATCAAAGGGAATAACGTGATTATTAACCATCAGATGATAAAGTAAATCCTCTTAAATCATTCTGAAGACAGTATGAAGCAGAAATGAGGTGATAATCAGGGAGTCATGACTGACGCTCTGAAATGATGTAGGCGCTGCAGCAGCTGTGGCACTCTGATCGCTTCCTCCGTCTTTTATGATGAAATAATGCTGAATTTATGTGGAAATGATTGTTGTAGAAAAGCTTCAGATATCTGTCACTGAGACAGACGATGACTGGAGGCAGTTTGAAGTAGAAACGAGGTGATAATTGGTGAATCTGTACTGATGCTCAGAAATGACACTGCTGGCTGATTTTTAAGGAGGGACCGTTCAGTCGGCGACACCAGTATAGAAAATGGATGGATGGAGGTGGTCATAAAAAAAAAAAAAAAAAAAAAAAAAAAAAAAAAAAAAAAAAAAAAAAACTTCACAGTGGACGTTAACCCCCAAAATGTGAATCAGCTGCAAATCGTGAATTATCCACAAACTGTTCACTGCAAACCATGAATACTGGTGCTGTTCATGTTATGTAGTGAAGAAGTAAAAGTTGTGAGAGACTTCCGGCCACATGTCGTTTTTGTTCCACTTGGGGGTTTTATAGGTGCAGATCAAATTTGAACTCAGTCAGATAAGATTTAGAGGTCACAGTTTCTTCTCCCTCTGCTGCAAAGACAACGTCACCCTAACGGGAGAAGACCTGTGCCACTATTATTATTTTACAGGTACATGTGATGGCTTCTAATCACTAAAAGTGGTGGTTGATTGGTCACCCAGAGGAGAACATTACTGCAAGTCGTCTCCCCTTTCTGCTTGTTTGGGAAAAAAAGTTGCTTTGTGGGGACCCCTAAACAATGTCTGATTACACTGAAATTTAACACAGATCTTATATTTTATTAGTGCAACAAGAACAACATGTGGCCCAAAAGATTTGGTAACATTCGACTACTGTACAGAAAAAAATTTTCCTGAAACGTGAATGTAGGTCTGGCAAAACATGAATATCATTCATGATATATACATATTTTGTTTTTCAGTTTAAGTACTTTATGGATTTCAATTTATAGATGAATCAGTTCAGGAAATCTTGATTGCAAACCCTATCACTGCAACGTCTACGAAGTGCAAAAACGAAGAGACACCAGAAAAATATTCAATAAATTCATTGGTATAAGGTGTGGCGTCACCAAATCCACTGAACACATCAGTGGTGTCCTGCTGGTTATATGGCATCAGATCGATGCCAAAACCACACTCACATAAATAATGGGTGCAGGCGTAGTATATTATTTCACATGTGTAGACTACACGTGTGCAAATTATCTCTGCGCTCAGAGGAAACTGCTCCTCGAGTGAGGAAAAAGGTTCTGTGAGAGAGGACCAGCGCGGCCTCGCCCTCTCCAAGCTGATTTCTGCCTGTGCACAGGTAAACTGTCCATTTTAGTTTGTAATATCCAAAGATCTCTTTGTCGCCCCCTGATCAAGAAAGATTTGAAACTGTCAACATTGTGTTTTATATTTAATTTTTCAGAGATCACTTTGTCTTTGGTCAGCACAACACCCACATACTTGACCTCTTTTCTCACCTTTATATTGTATAATGATTGCACGGACTGGTCCTTTAATGACAGTAATTCACAACTGTTTAACACAATGGCATCTCCGTTTTAGCAGACTGACATCCATGTCAATCAAACCTCACGCTTCAGAAACGGCCATTCACAGCAGAGTCAGCGCTGACCTGCCCCCCCACCCCACAGCGCCATAGGTTTCAAGCAAGATAGAACTCCTCTGTGCGCTAGCAGGAGTTAACTTCTCCCACAGCACCTTTTCCCTCACTCAAGGAGCAGTTCTCTCTGAGTACGGGCGCGCAGAGGTAATCTGCGCACACACAGTTAATATCTACAGTAGTGTTCAGAATAATAGTAGTGCTATGTGACTAAAAAGATTAATCCAGGTTTTGAGTATATTTCTTCTTGTTACATGGGAAACAAGGTACCAGTAGATTCAGTAGATTCTCACAAATCCAACAAGACCAAGCATTCATGATATGCACACTCTTAAGGCTATGAAATTGGGCTATTAGTAAAAAAAAGTAGAAAAGGGGTGTTCACAATAATAGTAGTGTGGCATTCAGTCAGTGAGTTTGTCAATTTTGTGGAACAAACAGGTGTGAATCAGGTGTCCCCTATTTAAGGATGAAGCCAGCACCTGTTGAACATGCTTTTCTCTTTGAAAGCCTGAGAAAAATGGGATGTTCAAGACATTATCCAGAAGAACAGCGTACTTTGATTAAAAAGTTGACTGGAGAGGGGAAAACTTATACTCAGGTGCAAAAAATTATAGGCTGTTCATCTACAATGATCTCCAATGCTTTAAAATGGACAAAAAAACCAGAGACACGTGGAAGAAAACAGAAAACAACCATTAAAATGGATAGAAGAATAACCAGAATGGCAAAGACTCACCCACTGATCAGCTACAGTGACAGTTAGAAGACGCCTGTGTGAAGCTAATTTATTTGCAAGAATCCCCCGCAAAGTCCCTCTGTTAAATAAAAGACGTGCAGAAGAGGTTACAGTTTGCCAAAGAACACATCAACTGGCCTAAAGAGAAATGGAGAAATATTTTGTGGACTGATGAGATTAAAATTGTTCTTTTTGGGTCCAAGGGCCACAGACAGTTTGTGAGACGACCCCCAAACTCTGAATTCAAGCCACAGTTCACAGTGAAGACAGTGAAACATGGTGGTGCAAGCATCATGATATGGGCATGTGTCTCCTACTATGGTGTTGGGCCTTTATATCACATACCAGGTATCATGGATCAGTTTGGATATGTCAAAATGCTTGAAAAAAAAAATAAAAATAAAAATAATGAACAGAACCGGTGACAAAGGGCAGCCCTGGCGTAGGCCAACGTGCACTGGAAACAGGTTTGACTTACTACCGGCAATGCGAACCAAGCTCCTGCTGCGGTCGTACAGGGACCGGATAGCCCTTAGCAAAGGACCCCGGACCACTCCCCACAGGGTGCGCCGAGGGACACGGTCGAATGCCTTCTCCAGATCCACAAAACATGTGGACTGGTTGGGCAAACTCCCATGAACCCTCGAGCACCCGATGGAGCGTGTAGAGCTGGTCCAGTGTGCCGCGACCAGGATGAAAACCACACTGCTCCTCCTGAATCCGAGGTTCAACCATCGGTCGAATTCTCCTCTCCAGTACTCTGGAATAGACCTTACCAGGGAGGCTGAGGAGTGTGATCCCCCTATAGTTGGAACACACCCTCCGGTCCCCCTTCTTAAACAGAGGGACCACCACCCCGGTCTGCCAATCCAGAGGCACTGTCCCCGATCGCCACGCGATGTTGCAGAGGCGTGTCAGCCAAGACAGCCCCACAACATCCAGAGACTTAAGGTACTCAGGACGGATTTCAGCCACCCAAGAACCCCAGGAAACTGTGGTTTCAGCTCAAAAAATAAAAACGGTGGTTTCACACATGCATTTATGTGCACGCGCGTGCGCGCACACACACACACGAAAACATAACCTGCATGCAGCCATCACACACTGCACGCAGCAGTGGTCAGATGGAACATGCACGTGAGGCCGGCGGTGTGTTTGAGGTCAAATGGGATTCTCAGTCTTACCTCCAACAGCGCCGTTGCAGAGAGAAGGGGGGAGGGGCATCACTTGAGTGTGGCGGCAGTAAAGGAAGAAACAATCATGACCGAAGTTTGTACAGCAGCTGCTCACATTCAGATGTAGCCCAACTCAGGGCTTACCTGTGGTTCCAGCGCTGCTCACATCTTCCACTAGAAAGAGAAAACATGGACTCAGCGTGGCATTACGTGGACTCGGTGCGGCGTTACAGTGAAGAAAATAAGTATTTGAACACCCTGCGATTTTGCAAGTTCTCCCACTTAGAAATCATGGAGGGGTCTGAAATTTTAATCTTAGGTGCATGTCCACTGTGAGAGACATAATCTAAAAAAAAAAAAAAAAAAAAAAAAAAAAGAATCCGGAAATCACTGTGTGATTTTTTTTAATACTTTATTTGCATGTTACTGCTGCAAATAAGTATTTGAACACCTGCCAACCAGCAGAAATTCTGGCCCTCAAAGACCTGTTAGTCCACCTCTAAAAAGTCCACCTCCACTTCACTTATTATTCCAAATTAGAAACACCTATTTGAGGTCGTTAGCTGCATAAAGACACCTGTCCACCCCACACAATCAGTAAGACTCCAAGTACTAACATGGCTAAGACCAAAGAGCTGTCCAAAGACACCAGGGACAGGGTTCGATTTTAGCGGTTACCCGGGAACCCGTGGCACCCTACTTTGGGGGCGGGCACACAACTCTCTAGACTTGCATTCCCGACTGGAATCCACCTTTTTTATTCGGTAACTGTACAGAAATCTATCAAATTTGGACAAAATTTGCGCAGAATTCGACTTTCTGAGACCTACACATACACAAAACGTCATCAAAAAATGTTCTTCTCTGCTTGTAATGCCGCGTCTTATTATACACAGATGTATAATAAAACAAATGGTGGCTGGTTTCTAAACAATTATGACAGAGGTTTTGAGGGAAGAGCGAGGAGCAGCCCCACAGCAGGCAGTGGAGCCTATTTTTTTCTTTATGTGCGCACGCGAGCGAATCGTCCATGAAGATTATTTTCTTTATTAACTACACAGTTGTATAATAAAGCAAATGGTAACTGGTTTTTAAACACAATCATGACAGAGTTTTTGGGGGAAGAGCGAGGAGCAGCCCCACAGCAAGCAGCTGAGTTTTTTTTTGTTGTTGTTGTTTTTTAACATGTACAAGCGTGAACGGGACAGGAGGTCCTCAAACTGGGTCCTGCAGAGGCGGAAGGACCGCTGAAAGCAGCCATCATCCAGAAGCAGCTCCTGCAGCAAATAATGATACTGCCCGAATTGGGAACGTCTCATGACGTTTGTCAGCTTTCCACAACATCTCGCTCCGTGTGATCAAGGTCCGTCATGTTAACTTGACTGACAACCAGAGCCGGCGAGCGGCAACCTCTTCCTGTCATCAGGGGAGAGGTCTAGGTGGCCAGCCTTCGAGTGGCAGTGGATGCTGATGAAGAGGCTGCTGGTGATCCTGCTGCTGCCTATACAGCTGGAGCCTCTAATGTAGAGTCAAACTCTGACTCTGGCTCAGATTCTGCCTTAGATTCTGAGTTTAATTCTGATTCTGAGGAAGAACACCTTGAAGTGCTGCAGAGAATGGCAGATGACCGTGATGACTGCTAATAGATTTTCTGTAATCACAACTGTAATCAACACTCATGGCAGCCATGATTGTTAATGGGCTGGATGTTTAATAAAACATCGGCAGCTTGGATGACCCCAATGCCAATCTGCCTGTGCATATTGGCATGTGGTCATCTCAGCTTCTGACAAGGTTAGAAAATTTCTAAATTTCAAAAAATTACTCCAAAAACACAAAAATTCCCTCCCATAATTTCACCCCAATTCTGCCCCAGATATCACCAGAATGCACCATTTGCATCCTTTTATATGCCCCTAGACCCCCCTAGTTGCTTCGCAGCTATGCTGTGAAGCAGTAGGTTTGGCACCCAACTTTTCTGAGGGGCACCAAACTTTTCAGATTTCGGTGCCCTTAAGGCACACAACTATTTAGTCTAAAAAGGCAAACCCTGACCAGGGACAAAATTGTAGACCTCCACAAAGCTGGAAAGGGCTACGTGGCAACTGCCAAGCAGCTTGGTGAAAAAAGATCAACTGTTGGAGCAATTAATAGAAAATGGAAGACGCTAAACATGACTGTCAATCTCCCTCGGGCTGGGGCTCCATGCAAGATCCCACCTCGTGGCGTATCAATGATCCTAATAAAGGTGAGGAATGAGCCCAGAACTGCACGGGAGGAGCTGGTCAATGACCTGAAGAGAGCTGGCACCACTGTTTCCAAGGTTACCGTGAGTAATACACTAAGACGTCATGGGTTAAAATCATGCATGGCACGGAAGGTTCCCCTGCTTAAATCAGCACACATCCAGGCCCGTCTTAAGTTTGCCCATGACCATTTGGATGATCCAGAGGAGTCATGGGAGAAAGTTCTGTGGTCAGATGAGACCAAAATAGAACTTTTTGGTCTTAATTCCACTCACCGTGTTTGGAGGAAGAAGAATGCCGAGTACCATCCCAAAAACACCGTCCCTACTGTGAAGCATGGGGGTGTTTTTCTGCACATAGGACAGGACGACTGCACTGTATTAAGGAGAGGATGACCGGGGCCATGTATTGGGAGATTTTGGAGAACAACCTCCTTCCCTCAGTTAGAGCATTGAAGATGCGTCATAGATGGGTCTTCCGACATGACAATGACCCAAAACACACAGCCAGGATAACCAAGGGGGGGCTCCGTAAGAAGAATATCAAGGTCCTGGAGTGGCCTAGCCAGTCTCCAGACCTAAACCCAATAGAAAATCTTTGGAGGGAGCTCAAAGTCCATGTTTCTCAGCGACAGCCCAGTAACCTGGCTGATGGAGAGAAGATCTGTGTGGAGGAGTGGACCAAAATCACTGCTGCAGTGTGTTAAACCTGGTGAAAAACTACAGGAAACATTTGACCTCTGTAATCGCAAACAAAGGCTACTGCACCAAATATTAACATTGATTTTCACAGGTGTTCAAATACTTATTTGCAGCAGTAACATACAAATACATTATAAAAAAAATAAAAAAAATCATACATTGTGATTTCCGGATTTTTTTTTTTAGATTATGTCTCACAGTGGACATGCACCTAAGATGAAAATTTCAGACCCCTCTGTGGGAGAACTTGCAAAATCGCAGGGTGTTCAAATACTTATTTTCCTCACTGTACGTGGACTCGGTGCGGCGTTACGTGCTCTCGGTGCTGTGTGCGTGGGCTCGGTGCAGCGTTGCGTGGGCTCGGTGCAGCGTTGCGTGGGCTCGGTGCAGCGTTGCGTGCGCTCGGTGCTGTGTACGTGGGCAAAGTGCTGTGTACGTGGGCTCGGTGCAGCGTTACGTGGGCTCGGTGCAGCGTTACGTGGGCTCGGTGCAGCGTTACGTGGGCTCGGTGCAGCGTTACGTGGGCTCGGTGCAGCGTTACGTGGGCTCGGTGCAGCGTTACGTGGGCTCGGTGCAGCGTTACGTGGGCTCGGTGCAGCGTTACGTGGGCTCGGTGCAGCGTTACGTGCGCTCGGTGCGCCGTTACGTGCGCTCGGTGCGCCGTTACGTGCGCTCGGTGCGCCGTTACGTGCGCTCGGTGCGCCGTTACGTGCGCTCGGTGCGCCGTTACGTGCGCTCGGTGCGCCGTTACGTGCGCTCGGTGCGCCGTTACGTGCGCTCAGTGCGCCGTTACGTGCGCTCAGTGCGCCGTTACGTGCGCTCAGTGCGCCGTTACGTGCGCTCAGTGCGCCGTTACGTGCGCTCAGTGCGCCGTTACGTGCGCTCAGTGCGCCGTTACGTGCGCTCAGTGCGCCGTTACGTGCGCTCAGTGCGCCGTTACGTGCGCTCAGTGCGCCGTTACGTGCGCTCAGTGCGCCGTTACGTGCGCTCAGTGCGCCGTTACGTGCGCTCAGTGCGCCGTTACGTGCGCTCAGTGCGCCGTTACGTGCGCTCAGTGCGCCGTTACGTGCGCTCAGTGCGCCGTTACGTGCGCTCAGTGCGCCGTTACGTGCGCTCTGTGCTGTATACGTGGGCTCAGTGCGGTGTTACGTGGGCTCAGTGCTGTGTTCAATACTGGTGCCAGCATCACGTCTGAGTAAGACCCACGTAATTTCCTGTTCTCCTCCGTCTCTCTGTACAGTCTGCCGACGCGCTCCACCAGCTCCCACTTCTCACAGCACCCCGAATAGTTGACAAAGTTTCTAGCGAGGATCTCCTTCAGCTGCCTGACCGACAGACCCTCGACGTCCATCAGGCTGGACAAGTCTGACAGCGAGGCTCTGGACCCACAGCGCGTCTGAGGACTCACCTGAAGGAGCAGCAGTCGAGAGCCGGACAAATAAAAAGACGTCATGAGTCACCATGAAGTAAAGCAGGAGCTGAGATTCCCCGACACCGTGGACTTGTTTCCTTCATGTCTCATCACTTCAGGTGCAGCAAAATGAGAAAAAAATGTTACAGAGAAGCACAAGAAAAGGAGGACGTTCTCCTGATTTTAACTTGATGGGAGGGCAGACTCAGGTCAGCTACACTCAAATGGTCATAGATTCTGCAAAACGGACCATTTTTCAGTTTGATCACATGTTGATCAACTTATGTCCGATTGCTTCAAAATGTCATCATGTATCCTCATCAGATAAAACTTAGTTATGAATATAATAACCATGCTCCCATTTTCTGGTATTACAGACTCCAAGAAGCTACTCTTGTTTTGATCGATTAACAGTTTTAAGTATTTTTAGAAGTACAGTGGGGTAAAAAAGTATTTAGTCAGTCCCTGATTGTGCAAGTTCTTCTACTTAGAAAGATGAGAGAGGTCTGTAATTTTCATCATAGGTACACATTAACTATGAGAGACAAAATGAGGAAAAAAAATCCAGGAAATCATATTGTAGGATTTTTAAAGAATTTATTTGTAAATTATGGTGGAAAATAAGTATTTGGTCTCCCACAAACAAGCAAGATTTCTGACTCTCACAGACCTGTAACTTCTTCTTTAAGAAGCTCTTCTGTCCTCCACCTGTTACCTGTATTAATGGCACCTGATTGAACTCATTATCTGTATAAGACACCTGTCCACAGCCTCAAACAGTCAGACTACAAACTCAACCATTGCCAAGACCAAAGAGCTGTCGAAGGACACCAGGAAGAAAATTGTAAATGTGCACCAGACTGGGAAGAGTGAATCTACAAAAATCGAGCAGGTTGGTGTGAATAAATCAACTGTGGGAGCAACTGTAAGAAAACGGAAGACATACAAGACCACTGATAATCTCCCTCAATCTGGGGCTCCACGCAACATCTCATCCCATGGGGTCAAAATGATCATGAGAACGGTGAACAAAAATCCCAGAATTACACAGAGGGACCTGATGAATGACCTGCAGAGAGCTGAGACCAAAGTAACAAAGGCTACACACTACGCAGATAGGGACTCAAATCCTGCAGTGCCAGGCGTGTCCCTCTGCTTAAGCCAGTACGTGTCCAGGCCCGTCTGAAGTTTGCCAGAGAGCATATGGATGATCCAGAAGAGGACTGGGATAATATCATGGGGGCAGATGAAACCAAAACAGAACTTTTTGGTAAAAACTCAACTCGTTATGTTTGGAGGAAGAAGAATGCTGAGTTGCATTCCAAGAACACCATATCTACTGTGAAGCATGGGGGTGGAAACATCATGCTTTGGGGCTGTTTTTCTGCAAAGGGGACAGGATGACTGATCTGTGTTAAAGGAAGAATGAACGTGGCCATGTATCGTGATATTTTAAAGACAAATCCTCCTTCCATGAGTGAGACCTTTGAAGATGCAACGTGGCTGGGTCTTCCAGCATGACAATGATCCCAAACACACTGCTCAGGCAATGAAGGAGTGGCTCCGTAAAAACCATTTCAAGGTCCTGGAGTGGCCAAGCCAGTCTCCAGACGTCAACCCCATAGAAAATTTGTTGAGGCAGTTGAAAGTCTGTGTTGCCCAGCAACAGCTCCAAAACATCACTGCTCTAGAGGAGACCTGCATGGAGGAATGGACCAAAATAGCAGCTACAGTGTGTGCAAACCTGGTGAAGACTTACAGGAAACGTTTGACCTCTGTCATTACCAACAAAGATTATGTTCCAAAGTATTGAGTTGAACTTTTGTTATTGACCAAATACTTATTTTCCACCATAATTTACAAAGAAATTCTTTAAAAATCCTCCAATGTGATTTCCTGGATTTTTTTCTCATTTTGTCTCTCATAGTTGAAGTGTACCTATGATGACAATTACAGACAAAATTACAGACCTCTCTCATCTTTCTAAGTAGGGGAACTTGCACAAACAGGAACTGACTAAATACTTTTTGGCCCCACTGTATAGTATTGTTAAGATAAATACCATGACTTGAGAGAATATCTGAATAGTCCGTTACAGACTCAACGGCCACTGACTGTCATTTTTTATCTTAAAATATTAACTTAAGGTGTCAGTATGAATTTTACTTTAAGCATAAACATACTCAGAATACAAGAATATACATGTTGTATTTGATACTGAAATTAACCCAGGTCATGTCTTCATTATGAGACAGTTACAGACTCGACATAAATTACCAGACAGAACACAACGCATGTTCAGTAATTAAAGCAAATAAATAAATAAAAATCATAATCATCATAATCATAATCTGTTCACCATCTACTTTTTTCATAGAAATCGTTTGGTGATTAAATAAATACGAGCTGTGTTCTTGTTCAAAAAGGATGAGCAGAAACGTTTAAAAAATGGTTTGATTTTTCTCTTCATATAAACGGTGCATCTGCAAAGTATTCACAGCGCTTCACTTTTTACACATTTTATCTTACAGCCTTGTTCCAAAATGAAAAAAAAAAAATTTTCTTCAAAATTCTACTCATAACACCCCATAATGACAATGAAAAGTTTTATTTATTAATATTTTTTAGACTTTTGCAAATTTATTAACTGGAGACATTCGTCACAAAATGTCCCGCGCGCAGTTCTATTTTCCATGTAAAGTGCAGTAATATGTACATGTGGGATAGGTATTCGGTTGAACCCTCATGTGTTTGATGTAAACTGGGATACACATTGGAAAAATTGGAGATTGACATTATATTTATTTAGAGGATGTGGCCAACAGAGACCATAACAAGTTGTAGCCTTCGAACAAATGCAACTATTGGTAATTTTTTATTTAAAAGTAGGTCAAGGTCACTGGCCTTCGAACCCATCAAATATGAGGTCTGTGAGAAAACTATCCGACCTTTTTATTTTTTTCAAAAACTATATGGATTTGAATCATGTGCGATTGCATCAGACAAGCTTGAACCTTCGTGCGCATGAGTGAGTTTTTTCACGCCTGTCGGTTGCATCATTCACCTGTGGACAGGCTTTGAGTGAGCACTGGTCCACCCCCCTCATCGGATTTTTATTGTTTAGGAATGGCGGAGCGACTGCCGCTTTGTTCCATGAAAATTTTTTCAGAAACTCTGCCAGACAGCCAGACGGAAACCATTTGGAAGATTCAGATGGCTTTCGGTGAAGATTCTATCGGTATCACACGGATTACGGACCATTAAAACTGGATTAAAAACGGTCCACGGCGGCGGAGGGCGCACCGCGCCCCGAGCGGCCATCGACAGGCTGGAACAAGCAGATCACTTCCAAATTTAAGGCTCTGTTGATGCAGGATGTCGTGTGACTAACAGAGAAGTTTCAGAACAGGTCGGGATCAGCAGTTTATCGGCACATTCCACTGTTAAAGGAGATTTTGTAACGGAGGTGTTGTTTGTCCCGCGCCATGAGCGGCTGCGTTCCGACGCGCGAATCCGTCCGCACGTCTTTCATTACAAAATTTCGTCTTTCATTACAAAGCCATCTGAATCTACCAAATGGTTTCCATTTGGCCGTCTGGCAGAGTTTCTGAAAAAAATTTTCATGGAACAAAGCGGCAGTCGCGTCGCCATTCCTAAACAATAAAAATCCGACGAGGGGGTGGACCAGTGCTCACTCAAAGCCTGCCCACAGGTGAATGACGCAACCGACAGACATGAAAAAACTCACGCATGCGCACGAAGGTTCAAGCTTGTCTGATGCAAGCGCACATGATTCAAATCCATTTAGTTTTTTGAAAAAAATAAAAAGGTCAGATACTTTTCTAACAGACCTCGTATGAAGTCTCTGTGAGCAATAGGTGCTGAGCTACGTTGTGGCAAAGGATTTGGCAGTTGTGACCATTGGTGACCTTGTAATGTAGGTCAAGGTCACCAGCCTTCAAACCCATGCGAAGTACTCCTCCAAAGCATGTACCCACCAAATATGAAGTTTCTGCAAGCAACAGGTGCCAAGGTACATTGTGGCGAACAAATTTCAGATGAAGGATTTGACAGTTGTGACCATTGGTGACCTTGAAAAGTAGGTCAAGGCCACCAACCTTCAAACCCATGCGAAGTACTCCTCCAAGGCAGCCTCACGTCTTCTTGAGTATGATGTCACAAGCTTGCTGCACCTATCTTTGGGCAGTTAACCCATTCCTCTTTGCAGCACCTCTCAAGCTCCATCAGGTTGAATGGGGAGTCAATTTTGTTTTCTCCTGCTCAGAGTCCTTCAGGTGCCTTTTGTCAAACTCTAGGTGGGCTGCCATGTGCCATTTACTAATAGGAAGGGGTGTTATTTCAAAATTTTTTGAAATCTATAAATTTTTGCATGGAATATGTAAATATACATGGAATAAACCATAACAGTATACTTTTTGGGTCATTTGGTTCCAAAAACCCATATGGACGGAGCGTTTGAAAATGTCAAGTAACGCGTGTGTCGTATATGTGCTGTTGATGTAGAAAACCACTCTGTTGCTTATAATTAGTTCATTGTGGCCATGTCATTCTTTACATGTGATGATTATACTTAACTGATGTTCCTGAAATAAAAACTACATAGATTCTGTTTGTTACAATTGATCGTAACATGTACTGAAATTAGGTTTTTTGTCAATTACTCTTAAAAAACACCAAGATAAGCTTACTGTTACTATAGAAGTTGAAAATAAACTTGGGGACAAGCAACATTTGGAGCCAAATTTCAAGTCTCTAGGTACAGCGGTTCTCAAGATATGACATTTTTGGCGATTTTTGAACCCGATATCTTCACTGGCTCCGTCTATATGGGTTTTTGGAACCAAATGACCCCAAATTTATCCTGCTATGGTTTATTCCGTGTATAGTTTCTTATTCCATGCAAAAACACAGATTTAAAAAATGTTTGAAATAACACCCCTCCCTATTACTAAGGAGTGGCTTCCGTCTGGCCACTCTACCATACAGGCCTGGTTGGTGAATTGCTGCAGAGATGGTTGTCCTTCTGGAAGGTTCTCTTCTCTCCAGAGGAATGCTGGAGCTCCGACACAGTGACCATCAGGTTCTTTGTCACCTCCCTGACTAAGGCCCTTCTCCCCCGATCACTCAGTTTTGACGGGCAGCCAGCTCTAGGAAGAGTCCTGGTGGACCTGAACTTCCTCCATTTGTGGATGATGGAGGTCACTGTGCTCATTGGGACCTTCAAAGCAGCAGAAATGTTTCTGGACCCTTCCCCAGATATGTGCCTCCAGACAATCCTGTCTCAGAGGTCTACAGACAATTCCTTTGACTTCATGCTTGGTTTGTGCTCTGACTGTCAACTGTGGGACCTTATATGTAGACAGGTGTGTGTCTTTCCAAATCATGTCCAATCAACTGAATTTACTCCAGGTGGACTCCAATTAAGCTGTAGAAACATCTCAAGGATGATCAGTGGAAACAGGAGGCACCTGAACTCAATTTTGAGCTTCATGGCAAAGGCAGTAAATATTTATGTGCATGTGATTTCTTATTTATTTTTAATAAATTTACAAAAATTTACAAAAAAAAAAACAAAAAGAAAAACTTTTTCACATGGTCATTATGGGGTGTTGTGTGCAGATTGTAGAGGGAAAACATTTTGGAATAAGGCTGTAACATAATAATAATTTTATTTATAAAGCGCTTTCAATCAAAGTGCTGTACAGACAGTGAGATACAAACCAAAACATTACTTAAAAAGAACCAAATTAACTCAAGAATCAAAACAAAGAATAAATAATTGGGTCTTTAGCTTTGCTTTAAAAACATCCACAGAGCCTGCCAGTCGAACGTTCATAGGAAGCTTGTTCCACAAGTTCAGTTACTCACCAACAGTCTTTTTCTTGACCTTTGGAACAACCAAAAGGCCAGTTCCCTGAGAATGAAGGTTGCGAGAAGGTGTATAAGTGTTCACAAGATCTGTTAGGTAAGAAGGTGCAAGTCCATTTACAATTTTATAAGTTAATAAAAGCACCTTAAAAATCAGCACGAAACTGACAAGGAAGCCAATGGAGAGAGGGCCAGCACCGGAGTAATAAGCTCGTATTCCCTGCTCTCGTCAGGATACGAGCAGCAGCATTTTAAAGCGTCTGCAAAGCACGAAAGCTTTTCTTTGGAGGTCCTGACAGAAGCACACTGCAGTGGTCCAGGCGAGATGTCAGAAAGGCATGAATGAGGACGTCTGCATCTCTGTCAGACAGGATTGATCTAATCTTGGCAATCCCAAAATGAAAGGAGGACACTTCTGACACATCCTTGATGTCTTTAAACATCAAGGAGGTTCAAACATAACAAAAAGTGGGAAAAGTGAAGTACTGTGAATACTTTCCAAATGCACAGTATAATAGGCTAATAATAAATAAAATCACAGCCAAACAGAAAAAATTAAAATTTTCTCTTATTCCAGACCTGTTAAGTAGGGTGGGATAAAAAAATAAAAAAAATAAAATAAAATCTGAAACTTTTTTTTGAAAATGAGGTACCAAACAGTGCATTTTGGGCAAAATTTTAAGGATGAATAGAAGAGAAATATTTTCTCACAAAAAATTTTCTGTCTTACAAATTTTCACAGAGTGAGGGTTGTGGTAGCAGGAAAAAAAACACTTTCATTCACGACATAAAAGTCAAGCTACAGTGAGGACACTATGTAAAAATTTCAATTTTTTTTTTTTTTACATCGCACCAAACCACAACAAAGTTGCCACAAGGCAATTCACACGAATAAGGTCTAATCTTACCAACCCCCAGTGCAAGAACACAGGTGGCAGTGGTAAGAAAGACTCCCTCTGATGATTTGAGGAAGAAACCTCAAGCAGACCAGACTTAAAGGAGTGACCCTCAGCTTGGGCCTTGATACAGACACAACAGACAATACAGGAAATTATACAGGAAATTTTGGGAGTCCATGCTGGTGCACAGAAGGCCGACAGAAGAAGACACCATACCTAGCGATGGGTACCGATAACATTTTATCGATATCGATGCCATTATCGATTCTGCTTATCGATCCGATTCCTTATCGAGTCCCTTTTCGATACCTCTTGTGAATTTTGTACTAAAAGTAGGCTTTACAGGTTTTCTATGTATTTCATTGAGTCTTAAAGTAAATAAATATGAAATTGGTCACTGTATCCTTCATCTCTGGACATAAATAAAAACAAACAAAACGGTGTTTCACTTTGAAGTTATTAATTCTGACTGGACTCTATGGTTCTAACTTGACTCTGCAGAGCGCCGCACAGCGTTTGGAGCTGTGTGAACAGAACAGAGGACGACTCTCGTTTCTTTCTCGCAACAAGACAGGAGTCCCAGTTAGTGACTTTAATCTGCACAACAGTGACTCACGATTTCACATATTCAGGGATGAAAGTGGTGAAAAACAAAAAAAGCTGAAACCCAAAATTACCCCCAACACCACCTGCACGAAAATGTTTGAATTCTAGAAGCTCTGAAATGCAATCTGGGACTATTCCAGACAATAAACTGCAGTGAGTGCAGCATCCATTTAGTGAGGAAAAAAAAAAACAACTTTCCTTATTCAAATTCATTCCAGTAGTATTCTGCTCTTACTAGGATGCAGCAATTTTCTAGTTTGTCAGATAGTTCTGGAGGAAATCACTGAAGAAATTAACACATTGAAAATATGGTTTGAGCAAAACAAACTGTCATTAAACTTAAATAAGACAGGGATGAAATGGAGGTGTAAGAGACACTAGGTGTTCACAGGAAACATTTATTTCTATATGTATGTATGTATTTATTTATGTATGTTCATTGTTAGTTGGCTTTAAATTTTTTCTGTTGTGTTTTTATTCAGGTTCTTTTTGTCTCTTTCTCTAAAATTGTATACGAGGGCTGTCAATAAAGTTACGGTCCTTTTTATTTTTTTCAAAAACTATATGGATTTCATTCATATGTTTTTACGTCAGACATGCTTGAACCCTCGTGCGCATGCATGAGTTTTTCCACACCTGTCGGTGACGTCATTCGCCTGTGAGCACTCCTTGTGGGAGGAGTCGTCCAGCCCCTCGTCGGAATTCCTTTGTCTGAGAAGTTGCTGAGAGACTGGCGCGTTGTTTGATCAGAATTTTTTCTAAGCCTGTGAGACACATCGAAGTGGACACGGTTCGAAAAATTAAGCTGGTTTTCAGTGAAAATTTTAACGGCTGATGAGAGATTTTGAGGTGATACTGTCGCTTTAAGGACTTTTCACGGTGCGAGACGTCGCTCAGCGCTCTCAGGCGGCGTCATCAGCCTGTTCAAGCTTAAAACCTCCACATTTCAGGCTCTATTGATCCAGGACGTCGTGAGAGAACAGAGAAGTTTCAGAAGAAGTCGGTTTCAGCATTTTATCCGGATATTCCACTGTTAAAGGAGATTTTTTTAATGAAAGACGTGCGGACGGGTCCGCGCGTCGGGACGCAGCCGCCGCAACGCTCCGCCACAGGAAAAACACCTCTGTTGAAAGCCTTAAGGACAAGTTGGAACATGTCCTGCCTGTTAAACAATTTCTCATATACTCACTCCACTGAAAGCCATCAAAAGCCGCCTGGATTTTACAAATGGTTATCAACACGGAGGTGTTTTTCCTGTGCCGCTGCACCGCGTCGGCTGCGTCCCGACGCGCGGATCCGTCCGCACGTCTTTCATTAAAAAAATCTCCTTTAACAGTGGAATATCCGGATAAAATGCTGAAACCGACTTCTTCTGAAACTTCTCTGTTCTCTCACGACGTCCTGGATCAATAGAGCCTGAAATGTGGAGGTTTTCAGCTTGAAACAGGCTGATGACGCCGCCTGAGAGCGCTGAGCGACGTCTCGCACCGTGAAAAGTCCTTAAAGCGACAGAATCACCTCAAAATCTGTCATCAGCTGTTAAAATTTTCACTGAAAACCAGCTTAATTTTTCGAACCGTGTCCACTTCGATGTGTCTCACAGGTTTAGAAAAAATTTTGATCAAACAACGCGCCAGTCTCTCAGCAACTTCTCAGACAAAGGAATTCCGACGAGGGGCTGGACGACTCCTCCCACAAGGAGTGCTCACAGGCGAATGACGTCACCGACAGGCGTGGAAAAAGTCACGCATGCGCACGAGGGTTCAAGCATGTCTGACGTAAAAACATATGAATGAAATCCATATAGTTTTTGAAAAAAATAAAAAGGACCGTTACTTTATTGACAGCCCTCGTATAATCATTAGATTAGTTATTATTACTATTATTGTTGTGCTTGCTATTATTAATATATAAACAAAAATAAATTAAAAAAATATTACAATTTGTAATACATTTGACTTTTACGACAACAAACGCTTGACAGCTGCACCTGCTTAATGCTAATTTTAACATTGAAAATGCCACAGACATGCTAATGTGTTAGCATCACTCCCGTTTTTGTTATAAAATACATCTATCAACTGTTTCAGAAGACCATAACAGGTCGGTTTAACATAAAAAAGGTAAATAATACTCTCAGCCATATGCTCTTTACGGTTTTAGCAGGGAAAAGCGAAAAGAAAAAAAAAAAAAAATCAACGAAGCAATGATCGAAGCACTGCATCGATCTGCGAATCACTGCTTCGATTGGTTCAAGGTTCAAAGCAAAGCCACGCTGCAGAAAAGTTGATTACAGACCCACTGAAGGGTCTGTAATCAATGTAGAGAAATTATAATTTTCCTGACAAACACCCCCAAAAACAACGGCCACTCTGAAGGACCGATAAGGGAATTGTTAAGTAAAAAGGTTACTGATGTCGGTGGATCGAATCATTTCTTAACGATACCCGAAAGGAACCGGTTCTCGATACCCATCCCTAACCACACCCATCTCTGGACGGAGCCGCACCTCAAACAGAGAGAAAAACAATAACAGGCAGCAGAATGACAACAAATACAGTATAATTTAATCAGCATTTAGCAACAAGAAGAACAAAAGCAATACTAAGGTGATCGCAGGCCACTAGCCCTAAGCTTCACTAATAGACCCAGACCTTTGATAAAGTTGAGGCTGGAACCGCCTCTGTTTATGACAAAATCTAAAGGGGTAAAAAGCATAGAAACATACTATACCAGTATGCTAGCCATATGAAAGGGAAAATAAGTGCGTCTTAAGTCTGGACTTGAAAGTCTCCACAGAATCTGACTGTTTTATTGATGCAGGGAGATCATTCCACAGAACAGGGACATGATAAGCGAAAGCTCTGTGACCCACAGACTTTTTATTCACCCTAGGGACACAAAGTAGTCCTGCACCATGAGAACGTAAAGCCCAGGCCGGTATGTAGGGTTTAATTAGGTCAGCTAGATAGGGAGGTGCCAGTCTGTCAATTTTATTAGTAACAGAACCTTATAATCTGATCTCACTGGGACAGGAAGCCAGCGAAGGTATGCAAAAATGGGTGTAATGTGGTCAAACTTTCTGCTTCCCGTCAAAGGTCTGGCAGCAGCATTTTGAACCAATTGGAGAGCCCTAATGCTGGGACTGCAGTAAACCAGAAAATAGAATATTGCAGTAGTCCAGTCTAGAAGAGACAAACGCATGGATCAGGGTCTCAGCATCAGCCATAGACAGGATGGGACGAATCTTCGCTATATTTCGCAGGTGGAAGAAAGCAGTCCTCGTAATATCTCTAATGTGGAGGTCAAAGGACAACACAGGATCAAAAATTACCCCAAGGTTCCTCACTTTGTCAGTGTGATATATGACACATAAACCGAGGCTAAGCATTAGCTGGTCAAATTGATGCTGACGTCTCACTGGACCAAGAACCATCATTTCAGTCTTATCAGAGTTTAAAAGTAAGATGTTTCTAGACATCCAGATTCTCACTGATGCAAAGCAATCTTCTAAGGATTTTATGTAAATGAGATTACCAGCAGTTATCCACATGTATAACTGAGTATCATAAGCACAGCAGTGACAGGTAATCCCAAAACACCACAATATGTGCCAAAAGGGTGATATATAAAGGGAGAAAAGCAGGGGGCCTAAGACGGACCCCCGTGGAAACCCAAATTTCATGTCACTAAGGTGACATGAGATAGTGTTACTGTACAAAACACAGTGAGAACGACTGGTCAAGTATGACGTCAGCCATACAAGGGCACTCCCGGTAATCCCAAAATGATTTTCCAGCCTATCAAGTAGAATATGATGATCCACTGTATCAAATGCAGCACTGAGATCTAACAGCACAAGAACCGTAGTGGTGTCCGAGACCACTGTAAGCAGAAGATCATTCACCACTTTAGTGAGAGCCGTCTCTGTGGAATGATATTTTCTAAAAGCAGACTGCAGTGGCTCAAAGAGATTATTCTCAGTATGATGGTCTACGAGCTGCCGTGACCCCACTTTTTCCAGAATTTTAGAGCAAAATGATAGATTTGATATCAGCCGATAGATTTTCAATACACTAGGGTCAAGATTAGGTTTCTTAAATAATGGTTTAATCTCTGCAGATTTGAAACATTTAGGAACAGATCCAGAAGTTAAAGAAAGATTAATAATTTCCAGGACTGTCGGCCCAAAAGTGGGCCACAGGTCCTTAAAGAGTTTTGTTGGTACGAGGGCTGTCCGTAAAGTATAGGTCCTTTTTATTTTTTTCTAAAACTATATGGATTTCATTCATATGTTTTTACGTCAGACATGCTTGAACCCTGTGCGCATGCGCGAGTTTTTCCACGCCTGTCGGTGACATCATTCGCCTGTGAGCACTCCTTGTGGGAGGAGTCGTCCAGCCCCTCGTCGGAATTCCTTTGTCTGAGAAGTTGCTGAGAGACTGGCGCTTTGTTTGATCAAAATTTTTTCTAAACCTGTGAGACACATCGAAGTGGACATGGTTCGAAAAATTAAGCTGGTCTTCAGTGAAAATTTTAACAGCTGATCAGAGATTTTGAGGTGATTCTGTCGCTTTAAGGACTTTTCACGGTGCGAGACGTCGCGCAGCGCTCTCAGGCGGCGTCATCAGCCTGTTTCAAGCTGAAAACCTCCACATTTCAGGCTTTATTGATCCAGGACGTCGTGAGAGAACAGAGAAGTTTCAGAAGAAGTCGGTTTCAGCATTTTATCCGGATATTCCACTGTTAAAGGAGATTTTTTTAATGAAAGACGTGCAGGCGGATTGCAGCGTCGGCTTGCAGCCGCCGCGACGCTCCGCCACAGGAAAAACACCTCTGTTGGAAGCCTTGAGGACAAGTTGGAACATCTCCAGCTGATAAACAATTTCTCATATACTCACTCCACTGAAAGCCATCAAAAGCCGCCTGGATTTTACAAATGGTTATCAACACGGAGGTGTTTTTCCTGTGCCGCCGCGCCGCGTCCGCACGTCTTTCATTAAAAAAATCTCCTTTAACAGTGGAATATCCGGATAAAATGCTGAAACCGACTTCTTCTGAAACTTCTCTGTTCTCTCACGACGTCCTGGATCAATAGAGCCTGAAATGTGGAGGTTTTCAGCTTGAAACAGGCTGATGACGCTGCCTGAGAGCGCAGCGCGACGTCTCGCACCGTGAAAAGTCCTTAAAGCGACAGAATCACCTCAAAATCTCTCATCAGCTGTTAAAATTTTCACTGAAAACCAGCTTAATTTTTCGAACCATGTCCACTTCGATGTGTCTCACAGGTTTAGAAAAAACTTTGATCAAACAAAGCGCCAGTCTCTCAGCAACTTCTCAGACAAAGGAATTCCGACGAGGGGCTGGACGACTCCTCCCACAAGGAGTGCTCACAGGCGAATGACGTCACCGACAGGCATGGAAAAACTCACGCATGCGCACGAGGGTGCAAGCATGTCTGACGTAAAAACATATGAATGAAATCCATATAGTTTTAGAAAAAAATAAAAAGGACCTATACTTTACGGACAGCCCTCGTATAGGATCAAATAAACAGGTTGTGCTTTTTGTTGACGTTATGAGTTTTGTCAGCATGCCGAGTGAGATACTATCAAATTCTGTAATCTACGTAATACCTCAGTGATGGCTCCCACCTCAATAGCAGGGTGTAGTGGCTGGATTAAGGCATGCTGGGATATGTTTAACCTAATGTCTTCTATTTTCTTCTCAAAGTAATCCAAGAAATCTTGTGCTGTAAAAGGAGAGCGAACTGCAGGTGGTTGTCCATGTATAAGTGTTGCCACCGTGTCGAACAACAACTTTGAGTTATGCTTGTTTTTGTTGATCAAATCAGAGTAGTAAGTCCACTTTGTAATAACACGTGCGACAACCAAATGCAGGGTATCAGAAGGCTTATTTTTCTGAATGTTGAAGTCACCAATAAACAGAATGTCATCTGCACTAGTTGACTAGTTAGAGATGAACTCACCAAATTCATCTAAGTATTCAGAGTATGGGCCAGGAGGCCTATATACAGTGACTAAGTATACGGCTGATTTTTATTCTTCTGACCTTGGCAATACAGTAGTGTTCCGAATAATAGTAGTGCTATGTGACGAAAAAGATTAATCCAGGTTTTGAGTATATTTCTTATTGTTACATGGGAAACAAGGTACCAGTAGATTCAGTAGATTCTCACAAATCCAACAAGACCAAGCATTCATGATATTTTTGGACTTTTGGACTGACTTGCTTGCCTGGGCCCCTCCCCAATCGGACCGGGAGTGACATGTTTAGCCGTATGTTCTCCTTGAATTGCTGGCTGTCTGAGTGGTGTCCAAAAAATTAGGTGGGCTTCATAGATAATTGGCAAAGCTTCTGGGGAAAACCTGGTCTTGTTAGGAGAGACGGCATCCATCCCACTTTGGATGGAGCAGCTCTCATTTCTAGAAATCTGGCCAATTTTCTTAAATCCTCCAAACCATGACTATCCAGGGTTGGGACCAGGAAGCAGAGTTGTAGTCTTACACACCTCTCTGCAGCTTCTCTCCCCCTGCCATCCCCTCATTACCCCATCCCCGTAGAGACGGTGCCTGCTCCCAGACCACCAATAACTAGTAAAAATCCATTTAAGCATAAAAATTCAAAAAGAAAAAATATAGCACCTTCAACTGCACCACAGACTAAAACAGTTAAATGTGGTCTATTAAACATTAGGTCTCTCTCTTCTAAGTCCCTGTTAGTAAATGATATAATAATTGATCAACAAACTGATTTATTCTGCCTTACAGAAACCTGGTTACAGCAGGATGAATATGTTAGTTTAAATGAGTCAACACCCCCGAGTCACACTAACTGTCAGAATGCTCGTAGCACGGGCCGGGGCGGAGGATTAGCAGCAATCTTCCATTCCAGCTTATTAATTAATCAAAAACCCAGACAGTGCTTTAATTCATTTGAAAGCTTGACTCTTAGTCTTGTCCATCCAAATTGGAAGTCTCAAAAACCATTTTTATTTGTTATTATCTATCGTCCACCTGGTCGTTACTGTGAGTTTCTCTGTGAATTTTCAGACCTTTTGTCTGACTTAGTGCTTAGCTCAGATAAGATAATTATAGTGGGCGATTTTAACATCCACACAGATGCTGAGAATGACAGCCTCAACACTGCATTTAATCTATTATTAGACTCAATTGGCTTTGCTTAAAATGTAAATGAATCCACCCACCGCTTTAATCATATCTTAGATCTTGTTCTGACTTATGGTATGGAAATTGAAGACTTAACAGTATTCCCTGAAAACTCCCTTCTGTCTGATCATTTCTTAATAACATTTACTCTGATGGACTACCCAGCAGTGGGGAATAAGGTTCATTACACTAGAAGTCTTTCAGAAAGCGCTGTAACTAGGTTTAAGGATATGTTTCCTTCTTTATGTTCTCTAATGCCATATACCAACACAGTGCAAAGTAGCTACCTAAACTCTGTAAGTGAGATAGAGTATCTCGTCAATAGTTTTACATCCTCACTGAAGACAACTTTGGATGCTGTAGCTCCTCTGAAAAAGAGCTTTAAATCAGAAGTGCCTGACTCCGTGGTATAACTCACAAACTCGCAGCTTAAAGCAGATAACCCGTAAGTTGGAGAGGAAATGGCGTCTCACTAATTTAGAAGATCTTCACTTAGCCTGGAAAAAGAGTCTGTTGCTCTATAAAAAAGCCCTCCGTAAAGCTAGGACATCTTACTACTCATCACTAATTGAAGAAAATAAGAACAACCCCAGGTTTCTTTTCAGCACTGTAGCCAGGCTGACAAAGAGTCAGAGCTCTATTGAGCCGAGTATTCCTTTAACTTTAACTAGTAATGACTTCATGACTTTCTTTGCTAATAAAATTTTAACTATTAGAGAAAAAATTACTCATAACCATCCCAAAGACGTATCATTATCTTTGGCTGCTTTCAGTGATGCCGGTATTTGGTTAGACTCTTTCTCTCCGATTGTTCTGAGTTATTTTCATTAGTTACTTCCTCCAAACCATCAACATGTCTATTAGACCCCATTCCTACCAGGCTGCTCAAGGAAGCCCTACCATTAATTAATGCTTCGATCTTAAATTTGATCAATCTATCTTTATTAGTTGGCTATGTACCACAGGCTTTTAAGGTGGCAGTAATTAAACCATTACTTAAAAAGCCATCACTTGACCCAGCTATCTTAGCTAATTATAGGCCAATCTCCAACCTTCCTTTTCTCTCAAAAATTCTTGAAAGGGTAGTTGTAAAACAGCGAACTGATCATCTGCAGAGGAATGGTCTATTTGAAGAGTTTCAGTCAGGTTTTAGAATTCATCATAGTACAGAAACAGCATTAGTGAAGGTTACAAATGATCTTCTTATGGCCTCAGACAGTGGACTCATCTCTGTGCTTGTTCTGTTAGACCTCAGTGCTGCTTTTGATACTGTTGACCATAAAATTTTATTACAGAGATTAAAGCATGCCATAGGTATTAAAGGCACTGCGCTGCGGTGGTTTGAATCATATTTATCTAATAGATTACAATTTGTACATGTAAATGGGGAATCTTCTTCACAGACTAAGGTTAATTATGGAGTTCCACAAGGTTCTGTGCTAGGACCAATTTTATTCACTTTATACATGTTTCCCTTAGGCAGTATTATTAGACGGCATTGCTTAAATTTTAATTGTTACGCAGATGATACCCAGCTTTATCTATCCATGAAGCCAGAGGACACACACCAATTAGCTAAACTGCAGGATTGTCTTACAGACATAAAGACATGGATGACCTCTAATTTCCTGCTTTTAAACTCAGATAAAACTGAAGTTATTGTACTTGGCCCCACAAATCTTAGAAACATGGTGTCTAATCAGATCCTTACTCTGGATGGCATTATCTGACCTCTAGTAATACTGTGAGAAATCTTGGAGTCATTTTTGATCAGGATATGTCATTCAATGCGCATATTAAACAAATATGTAGGACTGCTTTTTTGCATTTGCGCAATATCTCTAAAATTAGAAAGGTCTTGTCTCAGAGTGATGCTGAAAAACTAATTCATGCATTTATTTCCTCTAGGCTGGACTATTGTAATTCATTATTATCAGGTTGTCCTAAAAGTTCCCTGAAAAGCCTTCAGTTAATTCAAAATGCTGCAGCTAGAGTGCTAACAGGGACTAGAAGGAGAGAGCATATCTCACCCATATTGGCCTCTCTTCATTGGCTTCCTGTTAATTCTAGAATAGAATTTAAAATTCTTCTTCTTACTTATAAGGTTTTGAATAATCAGGTCCCATCTTATCTTAGGGACCTCATAGTACCATATCACCCCAATAGAGCGCTTCGCTCTCAGACTGCAAGCTTACTTGTAGTTCCTAGGGTTTGTAAGAGTAGAATGGGAGGCAGAGCCTTCAGCTTTCAGGCTCCTCTCCTGTGGAACCAGCTCCCAATTCAGATCAGGGAGACAGACACCCTCTCTACTTTTAAGATTAGGCTTAAAACTTTCCTTTTTGCTAAAGCTTATAGTTAGGGCTGGATCAGGTGACCCTGAACCATCCCTTAGTTATGCTGCTATAGACTTAGACTGCTGGGGGGTTCCCATGATGCACTGATTGTTTCTTTCTCTTTTTGCTCTGTATGCACCACTCTGCATTTAATCATTAGTGATTGATCTCTGCTCCCCTCCACAGCATGTCTTTTTCCTGGTTCTCTCGCTCAGCCCCAACCAGTCCCAGCAGAAGACTGCCCCTCCCTGAGCCTGGTTCTGCTGGAGGTTTCTTCCTGTTAAAAGGGAGTTTTTCCTTCCCACTGTTGCCAAGTGCTTGCTCACAGGGGGTCGTTTTGACCGTTGGGGTTTTTCCGTAATTATTGTATGGCCTTGCCTTACAACATAAGGCGCCTTGGGGCAACTGTTTGTTGTGATTTGGCGCTATATAAAAAAATTGATTTGATTTGATGATATGCACACTCTTAAGGCTATGAAATTGGGCTATTATAAAAAAAGTAGAAAAGGGGGTGTTCACAATAATAGTAGTGTGGCATTCAGTCAGTGAGTTCATCAATTTTGTGGAACAAACAGGTGTGAATCAGGTGTCCCCTATTTAAGGATGAAGCCAGCACCTGTTGAACATGCTTTTCTCTTTGAAAGCCTGAGGAAAATGGGATGTTCAAGACATTGTTCAGAAGAACAGCATAGTCTGATTAAAAAGTTGATTGGAGAGGGGAAAACGTATACGCAGGTGCAACAAATTATAGGCTGTTCATCTACAATGATCTCCAATGCTTTAAAATGGAGCAAAAAACCCGAGACGTGTGGAAGAAAACAGAAAACAACCATCAAAATGGATAGAAGAATAACCAGAATGGCCAAGGCTCACCCATTGATCAGCTCCAGGATGATCAAAGACAGTCTGGAGTTACCTGTAAGTGCTGTGACAGTTAGAAGACGCCTGTGTGAAGCTAATTTATTTGCAAGAATCCCCCACAAAGTCCCTCTGTTAAATAAAAGACGTGCAGAAGAGGTTACAATTTGCCAAAGAACACATCAACTCGCCTAAAGAGAAATGGAGGAATAATTTGTGGACTGATGAGAGTAAAACTGTTCTTTTTGGGTCCAAGGGCCGCAGACAGTTTGTGAGACGACCCCCAAACTCCAAATTCAAGCCACAGTTCACAGTAAAGACAGTGAAGCATGGTGGTGCAAGGATCATGATATGGGCATGTTTCTCCTACTATGGTGTTGGGCCTATATATCGCATACCAGGTATCATGGATCAGTTTGGATATGTCAAAATACTTGAAGGTCATGTTGCCTTATGCTGAAGAGGACATGCCCTTGAAATGGGTGTTTCAACAAGACAATGACCCCAAGTACACTAGTAAACCAGCAAAATCTTGGTTCCAAACCAACAAAATTAATGCCTCGCAGATGTGAAGAAATCATGAAAAACTGTGGTTATACAACTAAATACTAGTTTAGTGATTCATAGGATTGCTAAAAAAGCAGTTTGAACATAATAGTTTTGAGTTTGTAGCGTCAACAGCAGATGCTACTATTATTGTGAACACCCCCTTTTCTACTTTTTTTTTTTTTTTTTTACTAATAGCCCAATTTCATAGCCTTAAGAGTGTGCATATCATGGATGCTTGGTCTTGTTGGATTTGTGAGAATCTACTGGTACCTTGTTTCCCATGTAACAATAAGAAATATACTCAAAACCTGGATTAATCTTTTTAGTCACATAGCACTACTATTATTCTGAACACTACTGTATGTAGCATCGTGGACAGAGCGGAGAATCAGATGTTAAAATTATATTTGTGACCCCGAACAGCTAATAAAATAAACCTAGATATATAAATAAGAGCAACACCCCCGCCTTGCTTCGCATCAAGAGGGACCTGACTAAATGTGTATGCTGGTGGGCAGACCTCATTTAAGGGGAGGACAGCTATAGGTTTAAGCCAGGTTTCACAAAATCCAATCAAACCTAAGTGGTGATTCATAATTAGATCATTAAGCAACATTGATGTTGAAGACAGTGATCTTATGTTAATGAGACCCAGACTAAGGACCTCAGTGGGGTTGGCAGTTTGTCTGTTTGGATTTAGGGGTGGTTCCAGAGTAGCATATATAAGATGCCTGGAAGTAGGTTTAGGTTTGAGACATTCCACACAGGTTGTAGGGAGCAGACACAAAATATTTGATACTGTTGGAACAGCCAGCAGACCATCCTCAATTTCAACGTCATCCAATGTAGTAATGGTTATTAAGTTTGCAAAGCATATCCTTCTATGATTTTTATGGACACGTCTACGGAAGCAGGTCACAGTCTCAACTGGACAAATTTCCCTCCCTGCCACATAAACTGCACTATCACCATAGTGGATTTTCCGCACTAATTTTCCCGCAAAGCTAATAGATTTCACATCCACGTTTGTCATAAGCCTTATAGGGTCTCTAATCACCTGCTCCGTGGCCTGCTGTAAAGTCTTAATGTTACCCTCCCTGTAGAACTCTATGTTCGCAGACAAGATGGCAGCGCCTTCCCCAGTAGGGTGGAGGCCGTCTGGCATCAGCAAGCCAAGGCGGCTCCAAAACGAAGGCCAGTTATCAATACAACTAAAGCTTTGCTGTCTACAAAATTGAGCCAGCCACCTATTTAGCGATGTCAGCCTGCTAAACGCCTCATCATTATCTCAGGAGGGGAGCGGACCAGAGACTTGATGGGAACTGATGGGTTCATTTATCCAAAAGCAGTTGATCACAAAAATACTTATGGTGCCACAAGAATGTCACTGAAATACATTAATTTTTCCACCAGATTTTGTTCCAAATATGGCTCAAAATTAACTTGCTATGTGGGGCAAGTGAGGGGCGTGAAGCACAACAGCACCCTTCAGCCAGTGTTGAACGGGCAAGCGTTACTCTATTTTATATATATATATATATATATATATATATGGAAAACTGCCATAGCGAAGGAGAACTTTAATCCATGTATGTTTGAAGGCTCTTTTACAAATCCTCAGACAACACTGTGTCTCAAGTGTCAATGCAAATCAAAGTATTTGTATGACCAATACTTGTATTATATACACTATGACTGGATGAAATTGATTTATTTATCATATAATATCAATGTTAATATATTATATTTATATAAAAAGATGATCAGAATTCCTGCACTAAATACATCATAATGCAACAGCTAATCTAATATATAAGGCTGATGACACGTGCGTTGAAAGTGTATGTGCGAGAACACACACAGACACGGTGTGTCCACACACGACCCGCTCACTGGAGCCCTTATTTTTGCAGTTTGCGTGGTACTCAGGTCAGGTAGCAGCATCACACTTTACTTACTACATAGTAGCGGCTGCCTCGGGTGCACTTTAATTACAATCCGATCAGGAAAGCGTGTGCAGCGTGCGAGTTAAAGCACACTTTTTTTTTTCAATTAAACTTCATCTGCTGTGTACAGCTGCCAGAGCATTGAGGTGATATGACCTGCTGTCACCTTTTATCATCATTCACTTGAGTTTCATAAATGTCACAAATTGTTCTATGAAAATTAATGACAACATACACACAATGCAACTTACTACACCTTAACTAAAGGGACATGAAAAATACAATGACATGGATAAAATTCTTTATTACACTGGCATACAAATATTTAGAAGTTGTTTGCTTCAGAAATAAAATGTGCTATATATTATGGATTTTGGCATGTTGAATATGACAATAAGAATGGCTAATTGGCTCCTGTTTCCAACATATACTAAGTTTTACATTTTACGTCTACATAATTAGATTGTGTTTACAGTAGAGTTTACATGAAAAATCATAAACATAGGTCTTCTTTTTATGTTTCTCTGACTGTTTGTATAATATTTCATCTGTTCTCTTTTTGTATCACTTTAAAAATCAGCAAAAGGCTTATATATTAATCCTTAGTAGCACAGTAGTAGTTTTTCTTAAAACTACGGCCAATCAACAATTTCAAGCAACATTTTCATTCTCCATGGCCCAAAATGAGTCAAGTTTGACTATCTTTATTTCAGAAGCATTTTGGCTGTAGACCAGTGTTACTGTGTGTAGAATGGGTAACTCAGCTAGTATTTAAAATATTTACCTTATGAATCAATTTAGTACTATTATTTTATTTTTTTATTTTTTTTTTTTGCAAATTTGAATGCTGAAAAATCATAATTTTTACTTTAATGTACATCCTGTTTTAAAGAAAAAAAATCTTTCAAGGAACAAACTGAACTATGGAACCACAGATTTAAACTTAATTTTTAAAAATACATTATATTGTCTGTGGGCCGGACAGGTTGGTGACAACCACCCAGGGTGGCAAAACATTTGATATGGCATTCTGGTCACCTATCTATAGGTACTTGAAAAAAGTATGACAGAGCTTTTAATCTGGTAGCTTTCTGTATGAAATTTTGACCCAATCAGTACCATTTAAGGTGGCCAAACAACACTGCCTCAGTATATCATGACTACACAAAAATATATGGTGGCCATCCCAGAATGGAAGCAGGTCAGTGAAGAATTACAGGCGTCAGAATTTAAAAACGGTCCAAACATATTGAAACCCAGACCCCATTATTTGTCTGATCATAAAGAGTCCAAAAAGGGGGGTAAAAAACAGCAAAAATAGTGACAAAGTCGATTTCAGTTTGCATGGGTGCTGGTGAGAAAACTTTTTTGGACTGAAACTTTTTGGCGTTGGACAGATTGTGTGGTGAAACTGCACAACACGAGCCCCAAAGGCTCGAAGTCCCATTGGGGGTCCAAGGGGCATGCCCCCCACTGAAGAAAAAAAAAAAAAGGTTCATTTTGGTGCATTCTGGTAGATTCTCGGCACCGGTGGTGGCTGCTGGTCTGTCAAAGAGGGGAAGCTCATTGTCGGCTTTCATCATAAAATTTGTCAATTTATTTATATGTAAATTCAAATATGTAAAATGATCATAACAGTCCCCAGTTGCACAAACATTTTACAATTTATATCTATTATGTACAGTATTTTATGATAGCACAATCACATTCGACTGGTTTAGATAGAATCTTATTTAAAATGTTATCAATCCCTTGTGAAGATTCCTTCAGGGATTATAAGACAAGTATATTATTAATGTTTTTAAACAAAAATACCGTCAAAATTTTCAAGAAACACATAGAACCTTTATTATTAAACATATATAACAGAGCCTGACTGTTTGACGGCATCTTGCGCTTTACTATTCCAGGCAAATATTAAAGATTGGCCAGCAGATGTCGCCATATCTAATTGTATCCAAAGCTTCGAAATGCTGAACCATTGCTTCATATTGATTCAGTGGTTCAAAACGCTTCAGTTTCTCTGTCACTAATTTACATCAGTAAAATACATCAGCAACCACTAATTATTACCACATGTAGACTTACAGTCATGAATACTTTGATGTTGTGTTGCGAACCGGGATGTTAATTAACGTACGACGACTTTTAAACACTTACTGAAAAACAAAGCAGAGAGTAACTACAAGAGATCTTCTCACATAATGTCTAATCGAGTGGGCTTCTCTGCGTGCCTTTAAAGCAGCACACGCAAAACACTTTGGTATAAATTTAAAATGCATAAATACGCAAGAATGTGCAAACTAATTCTCACATTCCTACAGCTGTCAATCAAAACGGGATTCAGCCTTTCGACTGATGATCCAATCACTGTGTAGAACTCCAGCATCCAGGGCCGTCCACAGCTCCATTCACCCCAAGAGACGCTCAGCATCCGGGGGCGGGACAAAATCGTAGCATTTATCCAATAACTGTCGCATTTCATGGCAATGAAAAAAACCTTTCCAGACAGTCCCACTGAAGTGAACGGACGCTCAGCTTCTACAGGAAAATGCACTGACCAGACTGGATGAGAAAAAGGTTTACGAGAAGTTAACAAAATAGAGTCAATTGATTTGTGATAAGTAGCTGATTCTGAACGAACTCATCTTCAAGATGAACATGTTCAAACACATTTGTAGTCAGTGAAATGATAAACTATACAAATTTAACCATTTAATTTTTTGACATTTTAGGGGGAAGCTGAGCCTCCCTTGCAGTCTGCTTGACACGCAATTCTTACGCTGACTTAACAGATCTACAGAGGAACCTGAAGATGACCTGGTTGTAGAACTGTGGCCAGAGGTTGAAGTGACATCAGATGTGTGACCTGTGGTTGATCTTCTTTGCGATTAATTCAGCGTATTTTTAGACTGTGGTATTTTTCAGTAGATTTAACTACATATGACTAAAAATGTTAACAGTCATTATCATTTGAATGTGTTTCACTGAATTTTCTCACCCATCCAGATAACAGTGTTCTAATATCTACCTTCAAATAAAAACACCCCGTCTCTGTTCTATTTTCATTATGAAATGTCTTACTCATTATATTACTTGTAGTGTTCTTACCTTTTATTAAAATATAGAAAATAATTTGCAAACTTCATATTTAAAAGCATACGCGGGAAGCTGATCGTGAAGAAGGAATGGATGTCTTGAACCGCAAGTGTCCAGCATTACCTACCTTAGCCCGACAACCAGCTCGGCTATGAATTGGGCCAGATACTGGTCTCCATCTTGGACAAGTACAGAATATTCACCTGCATCTCTGCGCATTAAAATATCATTTGAAACTCTGAGAAGGAAAGTTTCCATAGATTGCAAGTGATGGAACCCAGATTGGAATTTACCAAGAATATTATGTTCAGATAAAACCTCATTAAGCTGTTTGGACATTTTTTTCTAAAACTTTAGAAATAAAAGGCAATTTTGAAACCAGTCTAAAATTTTGAAGGAGTGAAGGGTCAGCATGAGGCTTTTTGAAGATGGTGAATTGGGCACCGCAGCCTTGTTTGAGGGTGGGCTATAAACGGGCAAAATATGACACAATCCAAAGGATTCATCCTGCCGACTTTTAAAAGCTGTGATTCAGATGATGAGAACGACTGAACTCACCCGTCAGCACACAGAGCTGCTCTTACAAACCGCAGCAAGTCCTGAGAGACACGTGGTCCATTTCTCTCTGCCAGCTTCCAGTCAGAAACAAACAGTCCAGCTCCTTGGATCGAATATAATCGTTCAAGATGAAAGTCTTATTAGTAACAGAGCACGCATTTAACAGTGTGCCAGGGGGGTGGCACGCAGGACCTGCAGAGGCAAGATTCTGTAGGTTTCACATACCAGCAGGGGGGGTCCATCACAGCCAAGGAAAATTTGCCCTACTCCGTCTGCGTCCGCGGGGGCTCCAGTAGCACATCACCAAAAGGCGAAAATGAAACTCCTTACTTCTCTATAGAAGTTTGAATATTAAGCCGAGCCTGCTGGGTCGTAAAACCCAGCAGGAAGACACACAAAACACACACCTGTTGTGTGCGTTGTGTAGCACCTGTGGCCGAACACGTGTGCCATCCTTGAGTAGCAAGATGGCACCTGTGCTTGGTCTCGCCATCACACCACACAGGCACCATCTTGCTGCTCCAAGATGCAACCGGTAATTAATTGTATCTTGCGACAGAAATAACGGAATCTGAATTTTGATTTTGACGGAAACCTGTGATATAACGGAAGACTAGCACCCATGAGTTTGTACAGGGGTCAAAAGTTAAAGTTGCTTCAGTTTTGGTAAAAAAGTGATGCAAATTATTGTTTGATCCAAAAGATCAATAAATGGAATAATTTTGACCATGACTTTGGAGACCAATGACTCAACAAAGTCAACATGATACCTAGCAACAAGCAACTATGTACAGCATTTCTCTTTAGATTTAGGGTACAATCTTCAACCTTTGGTTTACTTTTTAGGTGAGCCCCGTTAACTCGCGCACGCATAAGTTGTGATTTGGCTTTATTCGCAATCAAGTTGTGGACCTCGAAAATTCAGACTACCGTATGAACGTCAATTTTGATTTGCTGGTTTTTTGGGGAGGAACGTCAGTGCAGATGATCCTGGAGGATTTCTTCTTCCTCCTCTGACTGCTGCACGTCAGCGATGAGGGCGGACAATTCTGTGCTGGATTTCTGAGGATTCAAAGTGTTTGGATGCAACTCTTTAGATACTTAATCCTCGGGAATCTTCTGCACTGATGAAGCCCTCATCGCTGACCTACAGCATGGTCTTTTTGGTCAACTTAATTAACTTTCAGATAACCCGCGGTCCGATTTTGTGGACCCCAACTGGCATGAGTTAATGGGGCTCACCCGTATGACTGGAGCATATTTTAAATTATGGCCCATGTGTAATCCTTCATTGACTCCTAACGGGCTACAACTGCCACCCTGTGATGGCTGTTAAAATGTCAATATTAACTAGGCATTTATTCCCTGTAAATTATGGGTGCAGTAGTGACATGTCTATTTTCAGGGGTGTGGTGCAAGGCCCAATAAAACACTAAAACTTATCACCTCAGGAGTGTTGTCACTGGGGTCCAGGTTGAGGAGAGACACAGATGTGACATCACCGATATCCTGCAACACAAACAAGAACAAACATTACTGCATTTTCCAAACACTGTTCAGCCACCGCTACCGTGGGGACAATACCACCTCCTGCCTCCCAAAGGTTCTTATTGTGAATTTCTGCCATTTTGAACTGAACTCCTTTCTTTCATGGTCTCCTTAATTTTTCATCACAACTCCTTTTGGTAACAGTTTGAACTTGGAGCCCAGATAAGTCCTGGACAGATGAAGGGACATCATGAATTCAGGTGTGTGCACAGATCCAGATCGGTCTCACTTTGATTCCAGTCATCTAGATCACAATTGAAACAAAGATATTTGTGTCTTTGTTGTGCAGATACCAATCAAGCACAAAAACATCTAACTGAATAAGATTTAAATCAGGACACTTATTTCCTGAGCTGGTAACAGCATAGGGCGTGTAGAGCAAAGAAGCAGACGGGTGGGTGGGTGAGTCCATACTAGGGGTCAGCTGATATGGCTTTTTTAGAGCTGATAGGGAGACCTTATCACATCTGTTTATCACGCCCTGCATCATATCCCGATGAATCTGTATCAGCTGATACAGATTCATCAGGATATGATGCAGTAATGCAGTAATTCGAATAATTCGATTACAAAAAATGTTCAAGGCAATTTCTTTGCCTCGAAGCTTCGTTTAAACCTGTAGTACATATGCCAGGCCTGTAGGTGGCACTGTAACGCTCCCACAAAAAACTGAGAAGAAGATCGTAGAGCATGCCCATAACTAATGTAAATGCTAATCAATGTAGCAGGCGATGCTTCAAGTTTACAACATGGAAATAGAGACTGGAATGGACGTCACGTGACTAGCGGCGTGCCGCACGGCGGTCATTACTAAGGGCGGAGAGCACCTTGAGCCTGTTAAACAGAAGCAAAATGAGGGGAAAAAAGGCAGCCAGTGCTTCACCATCAACTGCACCAACTATAAAAACAAATTCCTGAATACTAAAATGAACTGTACAAGAGCCTTAATGTAATTATGTAAAACAAATGTCTATTTTAAAGTTATGTCGCAATTTAATATCAATATACTGAGACTATAACTCAACACCTAAGTTCTTTTCATTAAGCTGGGTTCACATGCATACAGATACAGAAACAAAAATGTTTAAATATATTTATGTATACGAGTATATATATATATACGAGGTCTCTTAGATAATAAACCGACCCTTTTATTTTTTTTTTTTTAACTATATGGATTTGAATGACATGCGATTACACCAATCATGCTTGAACCCTCGTGCGCATGCGTGAGTTTTTTCACGCGTGTCGGTGACGTCATTTCCCTGTGGGCAGGCCTTGAGTGAGATGTGGTCCCGCCCTCTCGGCTGAATTCCTTTGTTTCACACGCTGCTCGAGACGGCGGGCGTTGCTTTATCAAAATTTTTTCTGGACCTGTGAGGAATATCCGAGTGGACACTATTCGAGAAATTAAGCTGGTTTTCTGTGAAAAGTTTAACGGCTGATGAGAGATTATGGGGTGTTTCTGTCGGTGTAAGGACTTCCCACGGAGCGGGACGTCCTGCAGCGCTTCCAGGCGCTGTCGTCGGCCTGTTTCGAGCTGAAAACATCCTAATTTAAGGCTTAATTCACCCAGGACATCGTGAGAGAACAGAGAAGATTCAGAAGAGGCCGGCATGAGGAATTTATGCGGACATTCCACTGTTTAAGGACATTTTTTTAATGAAAGACGTACGCGCAAATTCGCCAAGTCGTTTCCGTGACGACTCGGCAAATCTGTGTGCGCCGCGACAGGAAAAACACCTCCGTGTTGAAAACCATTTGTAGAATTCAGGTGGCTTTTAATGGCTTTCAACAAGTGAGTAACTGAGAAATTGTTTAACAGCTTGGGCATGTTCCAACTTGCCCGTTAAGATTTCCAACGGAGGTGTTTTTCCTGCCGCGACCCCCCGCGGTCGGGTCCAGCCCGACATGCGACTCTGCCCGCACGTTCTTTCATTACAAAATGACCGTTAACAATGGAATGTCCGAATAAACTCCTCATGCCGACTTCTTCTGAAAGTTCTCTGTTCTCTGACGACTTACTGCGTCAACAGAGCCTGAAATGTGGAAGTTTTCAACTTGAAACGGCGAGACGCTGCCGCCTCGAAGCGCAGATCGCCGTCAGGCGCCGTGGGCCGTCCTTAAGGCGACGCTACCAGACCAAAATCTCATCAGCCGTTAAAATTTTTACCGAAAACCAGCTGAATTTATTGAATGGTGTCCACTCAGTTGTGCCTTACAGTTTTGAAAAAATTTTTATCAAACAAAGCAACAGTCTCTGAGCCATTCCTAAACAATGAAAAAAAATCGACGAGCGGGTGGACGACTCCTCACTCAAAGACTGCCCACAGGCGAATGACGTAACCGACAGGCGTGAAAAAACTCTCGCATGCCCACGAGGGTTCAAGCATGTCTGATGTAATCACACGTGATTCAAATCCATATGGTTTTTGAAAAAAATAATAAGGTCGGATACTTTTCTAATAGACCTCGTATATATACTTGCAGTGTTGTTTAATATCATATGTACATGGTGGTCATAGGTGGCATTTAAATTTTAACAGTGTGGTTGGAGGGGATGGAGGAGGTACTTTTTACCCTGACAGAGGGCCAAAAGTCAAATTCTGAATGGCTTTATATCTACTTGTAATAAAATGTTAGTAAAAATCATATGTTGTTATTAAAAGACTAGCAACAATATTACAGTGGAAAAAGCAGCAAGGTAAATGAGCACAATGGCAAGGCATACTTCAGATTTATATTTTAATACATAAGGATTTTTATCCAGACATGTGGGTTCATTAGAGCTTTTAATCAGCTTGAATACAATTTACAAGGCTTCATTTATAAAAATCCATCGAGAATTATGATAACAGGAAAAAACATCATAGTAAATGATCAGAATGGGATATTTTCCCCAAATTTCCACACTTTACATAAAACATTTTTTTCTATGCGAGACATGTATGGGTTCATTAGAAAGAGCAATTAAAGGGCTTTAAAACAAGCCTACTTTGATTAAAATCTGTTAAATAGCGACAATAGAGAGAGAAAAGCAGCACAGTTTGTCATAATTTCCCCAAATTTCTGCATTTTACATAGAAGTTTTCTTTTTTCACCCACACATGCATAGGTTCATTGGAAAGAGCTTTCAAAGGGCTTTAAAACAAACCTACATTTATTAAAATCCGTTAAGAAATAGCGATGCTAGTGCAAAAAAGCGGTCCATTTATTATTGATGATGCACATTTCCACCCTTAGTAATGACGCCTTCCTGTCCTGAGCGACGCTAATAGACTGAGGTTTACCATGGTTTACAAAGCCACATGCTGAGTAAAATAAAGCCTTTTAAGAGAAAGGGTCTGTGCTGATCATCTGAAACGGACTTCTTATGCATTTAAAGTGAAGCAGTGTGTTTATATTATATATATATATATATATATATATATATATATATATATATATTACAGTGATTAACATCACTTTGAGCAGATGGAATCAGTTAATCAATGAAATCACCTGCCGGAGTGGGTGGCTGCAAAGAAAACCTGTACCCTCCTGGCCCTTTCTGGAACAAGTTTAAGACCTCTGACATAGAACCAATAACGCAGGTAAATCATGTAAATTATAGAATGTTCTTATGTCTCTCTGTAAAGTCATGAGTGTCCTCTTCACTGATGCCTCACAACTTCAGTGTGAGACTCGCGTTGTAGAATTGTCCCTGCTCGGGAGGCTAGAACTCTCTCACCTTGATCAGACATCTTGATTGAATGAAATGATCTGGATCCTGTATCAGGATCCTGCACTTATGGACAGGGTGTGTGTGTGTGTGTGTGTGTGTGTGTGTGTGTGTGTGTGTGTGTGTGTGTGTGTGTGTGTGTGTGTGTGTGTGTGTTGCGGGGGGGGGGGTCACTGATGGGGGTTGAGAAATGGGGGCTCCTGATTGGATCAAAATCAGGGCAATACAAAGCCTGGTATTTGTATCGTCCTGATTTTATTGCCACAGTTTCCAGGGCAGTAAAACTGATCGGAAAAGTGTGTGATTTATCAGCTGATTTTTTCTTGTAGCTCATGAGGGCTGGTTTATGAGTATAGGACAGATTTTTGTTGTAATATGTGATGAAGATTAACAATGTAGGACACCTACAACCAAAATTTGAAATAGATATTCACCTGCAGTAAAATAAGTGTCAAAATTCAGAACAGCACAGACTCCTAACAAAAAACGTAGCCGCACTGGCGTTCAGGTGAGTACCAGTACATGGAGCACACTGGGTTCACTGTACACAGGTTTATGTGTGTGTGTTCATTTACAAATCAATCCAAGACTGATGGTGGTGTTGAGACAGGAGATGAATTTTCAATGTTTAAATCCACACTGAATCTTAGTTAGGACATATGTTTGTTCCCAATTAAAATTTCTCAAATCGGTAAAGTTCGATGCACCTGTCATGACAACAGATTTTGCTGGACAATATATTGCCTCAGAAAATATGATAAAATCATAATATTATCTTTGACATAGTTTTAAGAACATTTTATGGCATTGATATAATATTGCATTAAAATGCATGTACATACTTTCAAAGAGCAATGAACTTTAAATTCTCAAGAAGATTCAACAGTGAAACTGAAATGTGGTGTGGGTTAATGGCCCCTCAGTGCCTGAAGTAATGGGCCATTTTCTCCATATGATGGGTTCTTCTAAGGCACCAGTGGACCTATGTAAAGTGGAACACAACTTGAACCAATTTAAATTAAATAATGTCATTTGCCTTTAGGCTGCTCCCGTCGAGCTGGGTGAACACAGCAGATTCAGCACAGATCCACATTGTGATTTGGCACAAGTGGACATCCTCCCTGGTGCAACTCCAGTTTTACCTGGAAAAAACAAACAGCCCCTGGTCTTCTGAGGAGGTCTGCCAATCAAGTACTAACCCAGACCCACTTTACTTAGCTCCTCAGATCTGACAGGATCAGGCTCAGACAGAGCAGACCAGCCGCTTAATTTAAAGTTAAATATGAGGCAAACTTCATATTATGTTAAATTTCAAGTCATTTATAACAATAATACAACCCCTGGCAAAAATTATGGAATCACCGGCCTCGGAGGATGTTCATTCAGTTGTTTAATTTTGTAGAAAAAAAAGCAGATCACAGACATGACACAAAACTAAAGTCATTTCAAGAAATCAGGAAAAAAAAAATTGTGGCAGTCAGTAACGGTTACTTTTTTAGACCAAGCAGAGGGGAAAAAAAATATGGACTCACTCAATTCTGAGGAATAAATTATGGAATCACCCTGTAAATTTTCATTTTGTTTTTCATGATTCCATAATTTTTTTCTCAGAACTGAGTGATTCCATATCAATTTTTGAGACATATTGCTTTAAGTTTTCAGTCTTGACGCTTTGATGTCTTCCTTGGTCTACCAGTATGTTTGCCTTTAACAACCTTCCCATGTTGTTTGTATTTGGTCCAGAGTTTAGACACAGCTGACTGTGAACAACCAACATCTTTTGCAACATTGCGTGATGATTTACCCTCTTTTAAGAGTTTGATAATCCTCTCCTTTGTTTCAATTGACATCTCTCGTGTTGGAGCCATGATTCATGTCAGTCCACTTGTTGCAACAGCTCTCCAAGGTGTGATCACTCCTTTTTAGATGCAGACTAACGAGCAGATCTGATTTGATGCAGGTGTTAGTTTTGGGGATGAAAATTTACAGGGCGATTCCATAATTTATTCCTCAGAATTGAGTGAGTCCATATTTTTTTTTCCCCTCTGCTTGGTCTAAAAAAGTAACCGTCCGTTACTGACTGCCACAATTTTTTTTCCTGATTTCTTATAGTGTTTCTTAAAGGCAGAAAGTTGCCATTTGAAATGACTTTAGTTTTGTGTCATGTCTGTGATCTGCTTTTTTCCTACAAAATTAAACAACTGAATGAACATCCTCCGAGGCCGGTGATTCCATAATTATTGCCAGGGGTTGTATTTACAGAGTGTAAATATAAACTCACATACAGTATCTTTAATCTGTGAGCAGCAGAGAGCCGCAACAGGTGCTTTAACACCGTGAGACAGAGTGTAAATGTAAACTCACATACAGTAGCTTTAATCTGTGAGCAGCAAAGAAACGCATCAGGTGCTTTAACACCGTGAGACAGAGTGTAAATATAAACTCACATACAGTAGCTTTAATCTGTGAGCAGCAAAGAGCCGCATCAGGTGCTTTAACACCGTGAGACAGACTGTAACTATAAACTCACATACAGTAGCTTTAATCTGTGAGCAGCAAAGAGACGCATCAGGTGCTTTAACACCGTGAGACAGAGTGTAACTATAAACTCACATACAGTAGCTTTAATCTGTGAGCAGCAAAGAGCCGCATCAGGTGCTTTAACACCGTGAGACTGAGTGTAACTATAAACTCACATACAGTAGCTTTAATCTGTGAGCAGCAAAGAGCCGCATCAGGTGCTTTAACACCGTGAGACTGAGTGTAAATATAAACTCACATACAGTAGCTTTAATCTGTGAGCAGCAGAGAGCCGCAACAGGTGCTTTAACACCGTGAGACAGTGTAAATGTAAACTCGCATACAGTAGCTTTAATCTGTGAGCAGCAAAGAGCCGCATCAGGTGCTTTAACACCGTGAGACAGAGTGTAAATATAAACTCACATACAGTAGCTTTAATCTGTGAGCAGCAAAGAGCCGCATCAGGTGCTTTAACACCGTGAGACAGAGTGTAAATATAAACTCAAATACAGTAGCTTTGACAATGTATATTCTACTAATATAAGAATATACACGAATGAGATGAATTTCTCTGTGATATGCTCCATATTTCAGTCTAGTTTCTTCAGATTTCTTTCAACTTGATCCAGAAATGGTGGAATAATCTTACTTACTTTTACTCTGGCTGGTGTGGTTGTTTAATTTTATTTATATTTGATATTTTCATGGAGAAGCGCTCCATAAAAGCGGCGCCGTAGTCTTTAATATTAATATCTTTAATATGATGCAAGCGTGTGAAGCTCTTACTTTCAGCCCTGATTATTTCCCAACTTTAACTTAACTTTATAATGAAATTAATTAAGGATCAGACTAGTATCTGGTGTCGTGGCAGACATAGTGTGTTTGACAAACTGATGGTGTTATTTTCTCTCTGGACGGGCGAACAAATTCATTCAATTCAAGTTTATTCTATAAACAGTCTAATGATCTTCTGTATTTATTTTGACAAATAGTTGCTGGACAAATGTGGGATCGAGTTTGAATAAATGAAACAGCACGGAAAATGCAGATTTATCCTGAAACTCCCTTGAAAACGTTGATCATGCCCACATTCTATTTATGTCTGGTTGTCAGATGCTAACCAAGATGGTGACGCTCTGACAACAGCCAGCGAATGAGCAGATCGCTGTGGTCCTCCATCTAGTGAGTAAATAGAAATCAATGGTTGAAACAGACCACCTTAAAGAGTTTGTCAATTTTAAGTTTAATTTTGCATAAATGATGGAATCTCATAAAACTTCACTCTGAAACCACTGTAGGCTGTGTGGTTATTCAGCAAATTTGTACTCCCATCTGTGAAATGTTACAGCAATTCCTATAAAACGTCATCGTTTTCTATTTCCTTGCTCACATTCTTTGTGTAAACTCACGTGCAGCGGTCTGACCTCGGCGGCGACAGTGATTCAACACAGATCTGAATCAGTACACTTTGACATTTAGGTTCATATTTAGGAAGAAAAATATAAGTGAACCTGTTCCATCTATTCTTCCAAAATTTTGGGGTGGAATGATCATAGTGTTGCATCCCTTCAACTGGCTGACTGACTGCTGTGCAAGCCCCTCCCACACAGAGAGCAGGGCTGACCCCGCCTCCTGCAGCGAGCAGGAGACAGAAGCAGTGTGACTCACGGAGATGTTGGTGACTTATGGAAAGAAACACGTAGTATGTACAGGGCGATAACAGAGGCCAGAAAAACGATTGTGTTCATCTTTATATATATATATATATATATATATATATATATATATATATATATATATCAAATGACAAGTCAATGTTTTGACTAATTAACTAATAAGTTCCTAAATAATTAAAACTGGGCAAATCTGAAGAGGTTCTGAGCACCATCCTGAGATAGGCAAAGCAACATGTGGTTACATCTCAGATCTGCTGTGGTCACCCGAGTGGAAAAAAGGGAGGAGCCGAAGGGCTGCATTAGACAGTCAATCGTTGGACCATAATCGCTCTTCAGAAACTGTATTGTGCAGTTTACGTCAAACAAAAAACAAGCTAGAAGCAGCCTGCACGCACCTGCTCCCGTCATTCAGCACTCTGACTTGTATGGCTGCAACTGGAATTATTTCTCTATCAGTTAACTGCAAAAATTAAGAATGAGCTATCTTCTCGACTCCCAGTGTCCTCTATCTGATAAACTCATGTCAAACAAACCCCCTGCAACATGACCCACGTTCTGAAAAGCCCAGGCAGAGAGGTGAAGCATGAGCCCCCATCTCAGGCTTACTGAACAAGTTAAAGCTAACAGGTTAATCTCGGTTCAGGTGTCTAACTAAAGCAGTTTTTGGGAACTGGGCGGTGGTTTTAACGGGCGGTTTGGCTGTGGATATTAAAAGTTAACTCCTCAATAATCTCAGATTAAATGGGCCTAACATCATCAATCTGCAGATATCTGCTGGTGCGAAAAACATTTTTTGACTGAAACTTTTTTGGAGTGCTCCCCCGGAAATTTTTTTTTTTTTGAAAAATCTTAGAAGTTATATCTGAAGAAGATTGTTTTTAAGTAAAAAGTGTATGTTTGATTGCAAGAAAAGTTGTATACAGTGATGGTACCACTATGACCCAATATATCCACTTCCAACAACCAACTTCCAACTGTTTGGAAATCTGCCTATGTGCTTCCCCTTCTTAAGGGTGGAGATCCTACAAATTTAAACAACTACAGGCCAATTTCTAAATTGTTGGTTTTAGCCAAAACAATGGAATCACTTGTAAGCATGTAATTAAAAGATCATCTAATCAACAAGAATATTTTAAATGAATGCTGCTGCCAAAGTACTAAATGACTTTATAACTGTCTTCGATGAGAAATAGCACTGTGCGGCTTTATTTACAGATCTATCAAAGGCCTTCGATACAGTGGACCATACTCTACTGCAGCAAAGACTAACTTCCACTGGCCTGTCTGAGCATGCTGTAGGATGGTTCAATAATCATTTGTTAGGGAGGATACAAAGTGTACAGGTTGATGGCTTAACATTATCAATTCATAGCATCTTTAAAGGAGTGCCTCAAGGTTCAGTTCTTGGGCCACTTTTATTTATTGTTTATATAAATGACCTCTGCAATAATTTAGTAAATGTCAAGTATCATTACTATGCAGATGATACTGTCATTTATTGTTCTGGGCCTACATTGCAGCTTGCCATCACAACTCTACAGTCTGCCTTCAACACTTTGCAACTAAATTTGGCTTCTTTAAAACTGGTTGTGAACTCAAAACTAAATTGATGACCTTCTCCAATAGTAAACCATCTGTAAATAGTGTTGCGACTATTTGCACACTATCAGGGTCAGTCATTGAGAAATCGGCCCAGTATAAGTATTTGGGTTTCATAATTGAACAGTCTCTTTCCTTCGTTCCACATGTTGAGGTGTTGGTCAAAAAACTGAAACTGAAGTTAGGTTTCTTCTTTAGAATTAAGTCTTGCCTCTCTTTTCAAGCCAAGAAGGAACTTGTGAATGCAACATTTTTGTCAATCTTGGACTATGGAGACATATTCTACATGCATTCGACTGCTCAGTGTCTCTATGCCTTGGACACAGTGTTTCATGGAGCCCTGCGCTTCATCACCATCCTGAAGACTCTCACTCATCACTGTGTTCTTTATTCTCAGGTTGGTTGGTTTTCTCTTTTCTTGTGCCGCTGGATCCATTGGAACATTTTTATTTATAAGACTGTGTTAGGTCTCCTTCCGTCTTACTTGTGCACCTACCTGAGACGGAAAACTATGAGAACATAATTTACGTTCACAGGACCTGTATTTAATGTCTTTGCCTAAAGTCCGCACTGATTTGGGCAAAAAGGCTTTTAACTTTGCTGCCCCATTTGCTTGGAACCAGCTTCAGGATGAGCTGCAACTTAAGGACTTGGTCTTTTAGTCATTTTAAACACTTTTAAAGGATCTGATGAATCAAAGGTCTGTCTGTCAATGTTTTTAGATGTTGATTATTTATAATGATGTACGAGGTCTGTCCAAAAAGTATCAGACCTTTTTATTTTTTCAAAAACCTTATGGATTTGAATCACTTGTGCTTGCATGAGCCAACCTTGAACCTTCGTGCGCATGCGTGATTTTTTTCATGCCTGTCGGTTGCGTCATTCGCCTGTGAGTAGGCTTTGAGTGAGCACTGGTCCTCCCCCCTCGTTGCGAGGAAAATGTCTGAACGATTGGAGCAGCGCTGAATCAAATTTTTCCAGAAACTGTGAGAGACAGCCAGGTGGAAACCATTCGGAAGATTCAGACGGCTTTCGGTGGCTTTTTAGTCGAGTGAGTATCCGAGGAATTGTGTAAGAGCTGGACATGTCACAACATGTCCTGTGAGACTTCCAACTTCCGCACGTCTTTCATTACAAAATCTCCAGTAACAGTGGAATGTGCCAAAAAAGTGCTGATGTCCACCTCTTCTGCAATTTCTCTGGTAGTCAGACGACACCCCGGATCAACACAGCGTTCACTTTGGAAATGATCTGGTCGTTTCAGCCTGTCGATCGCCGATCGGAGCGCGGCGCACCCTCCGCCATTGTGCGCCGTCTTTAAACCGGTTGTAACACTCCTTAATCTGTGTGATGCCCATAGGATCATCACCGAAAGCCGTCTGAATCTTCCGAATGGTTTCCACCTGGCTGTCTCTCATAGTTTCTGGAAAAATTTGATGCAGCAAAGCTCCAAATCGTTCAGACATTTTCCTCGCAATGAAAATCCAACGAGGGGGGAGGACCAGTGCTCACACAAAGTCTGCTCACGGGCGAATGATGCAACCGACAGGCGTGAAAAAAATCACGCATGCGAATGAAGGTTCAAGGTTGGCTCATGGAAGCACACATGATTCAAATCCATATGGTTTTCGAAAAAAAAAAATAAAAAGGTCTGATACTTTTTGTACAGACCTCGTATGTAATATGTATTTATGTACGTATGTGTTTTTGTGTGTTGCCTCTTGGCCAGGACACTCTTGTAAAAGAGATTTTTAATCTCAGTGAGTTTTGTTTAAATCCTGGTTAAATAAAGGTTTGAGTGAATGAAATATCATACTATAACAAGAATCCAAGTTAATATGTTTAAATTTTATATGTAATATTAAAAGCTTCAGACCAATGATCATTGTCTACATGAAGGTATGAGATCAAATACATGTGAACTATGATTTGTCCATAATTTCCTTTTTCTGCCAATGATGCAGACTTTCTCTGATTGAATCGTTACCAACTTCAGTTAGCAGATGATTCCATTTCCTTGTGAATTTAATCTACAAAATAAATTAGCTGAATGGATATGACATACAACGTATGAGATTATCTGACTTCAGTTCCCTCTGATATCATATTCAGTATCTACTCGCAGTTTCCAGAGATTTTCATTTGTCTGGCATAAACAAATTAAAATGTGTAAAATACCAAGTGTTCTAATACTTTTGGAGGGCAACGCACGTAGGACTCATTATTTTATCTTTTTTTTTTTTTTTTTACAAACCACAAGCTGGCTGGGTGGGCATCTCTTGTACTCCTGTCACACCAGAGCATGAATGCCGTATCAGGGCTCGAAATAGTACGTGCATGTGCTAGTTTGTGCATGTATTATTCAAGCGGTGCACGTAGTTTTATATTGCACTTGCACTGGTGCAAGCAACTTTATCCAAGTTTTATCAACTATAAGCACCAGTAGAATGAACCAATAAAGGAATAAATAAGGAAAAAAAAAAAACAAGTTCCAGTGTGTTGTCTTCGTCTTCCCTGTGTTTTATGACTCTCACGCACGGAGTGAGTTGCTGTGACGATTCGTTCGCGCGCGCGCACGTGAAAGAAAAACTGTCTGCCGCTGCTGCTGCTACTGCTCTTCCCTCAAACTCTGTCATAACCACACTGGACCTGCTTCGAGTTGCTTCAGCCCCTTTCACACCGGGGCTGCTCCCAGTTGCGTCGTGTGTCGTTATGACGACGCCACGTGGAAGCACCTCAGTGCCGAGACGATGCAGCTCGGCGCCACAACAGCGCGAGGGGCACAAAGGACGAAGCAAATCGGACGTCGAAAATTAAACATGTTTAATTTTTGTTTGCGTCCTGTTGCTCTGACTTGCGAAGTCAGAGCAGCAAGCAGAGCAGACTGGAGCAGCAAGCAGAGCAGACTGGAAGCCACACACTCACAAGACAATGTTACCCGACACCAATTATGATTCCTGCTGTGTTCCATTGTTCCCGAAGTATAAATCAGGCAGGATTGTTTTATACTGTGTACACAATGCAGTAAAACTACACACTCAAAAAAGAGCACAGGAAAAAAAAAGGTGATTGCAGCAGCTGCTCCAAACACTTTTAAACACTTTCGTGAGAAGACTCTCACAAAAGTGTTTAATAAAATCCATAAGTCCAGCTCACAGACTGATTGCCAGAGACAGGACATGTCCACATGAAGTATAACTCCAGACATCTCCACCTTTACTCACGGACGGTTCGTTCGTGTGCACGTGCGCTGCATCTCGCGGTCACAGGGGAAAGATAAACTATAACAGAACTCAAGAGTGCAGACCTGCAGCTCAGCACAAGAACAAAAATAAAGTAGAAGATAATTCAGAGTGCACAGTCTGTCTGCAGCCAAACGGTGCACTCTGATTTCTCTGTGCAGAGAACCTGCAGGCTGCATCCTCACCTCCTCTCTGCCCCCTGCTGCGCGCACCTGACGCAGAAATTCCTGTGTCATCATGACGTAACAGGAAGCGACTCGAAGTGGGTCCGGTGTGAAAGTGACTTTTGGTTGTGCAAGTAACTTTTTTTGGTCCAAGTAATTTTTTTTTGTTAGTAGCACCAGTGCAAGTAGGTTAAAAAATGTATTTCGACCCCTCCGTATGAACTGAGATTTGAACTACATTTGTGTAATTTGTGCTGCACTCGAACGCCTTATACAGCATTCCTGTGACAGCCAGCACACTCGTGTGTCCCTCATGCTGGAAAACATATGAATGGCAGTGAAGTCAGTCGTCCTGTAGTCTTACTGCCGTAGGAATGGACAGTCGAACGTCACTCGTGCAACTCAACCTGCAGTCGAAATGCATTCGACCCGCAGCACGAATTGCACGAATGCCATATGAAGTGACATTCGAACAACATTCGTGCAAGTCCTGCTGCATTCGAGCTGCACTTGAACTCCTCGCACAGCATTTGTGTGGCACTTAGGGAAATATGCTAAATTGGCAGGCCAGCATGAATGTAGAGAACAGGCACATTACTGTCATGCTGCATTCAAACTGGGGAGTATTCGTAGGGTGGCTGTATGGCTGTGTGACGGTAGGCCCAAATGACATTCCAACTGGCATCTGAAATGGCAACTCACCAGGATTCAGCGCAGTCTGATCACGTTGGCATGTCCCGACTGTACCCACAGACAGTTTTTCATTTTTTTTTTTTTTTTGTTGTGTTTTAGAAATGGGGAAAAGTGCTCTGTGACGTCCTGAAAACACTTCATGTAGTAACTTCAGCCACTGACCCAAGAATAAATAAAATGTACCAAAACATCCAATCTTGGCTCGCATCTTAGATGTACCTTCCGGCAAATTGCAGCTGTAGTTTTGAGATCTGCACAATAAATGTTTTAATCGACAGATTGAGTCTTAAAGTAAATAAATTTGAAACTGGACATAAATAAAAATTTTAAAAATCTGTACATGGTGACTGGATCCTTGATCTCTGGACATAAATAAAAATAAATAAAATCTGTAGTTTTTGTTAAAAGCATTTCCTTTCAGATATATTAATGAGACAAAAGTAACTCCATAGCCTCTGAGCTGCAGTCTCACAAACAGCTGCGCTGCACATCAACATCAATTTAATTCATAAAGAGTGGTGGACGTCTCATTTTGCGAGAAAAAATCGTTTTGATCGGTTGTAGTTTGTTGTCTGTATTGCAGCATTTGAAAAGAGGTGTCATTTGATTTAAAACAATGATTCACTTTGAAGTTTTTAATTCTGATCAGAATCTATATTTTTCCATGCAGTTAGGATGAGGAAAGGATAAAAACTCTGGTGTGGAATGGCACGACTCTCGTTTCTTACCCAGAGTCCCAGTTAGCGACTTTAAGCAGCACAAAGGCTAATAACTTTATATCTTTAAATATGTTAAACTGATGAGTTGTTAAAAAAGGTGACAGTAGCTATAGAGTTGTTTTTTTAAACATGTCTTTTTTCTACACTAAAAGGACATTTTAACATGGGCTTCAATTGCAATCTGCTCACTACTGAAGCCAGATTCAAGCAGCCAGCTGAGGACCTGCAGCTTTCTCCTTTGCCAGGAAGGCTTCACTTTGTGACGCTTGGGGTTCAAACCAGTTCATCAAAGGAATAGAATGACCTCTCATATTTGTCGAGCTGGAAGAAGTTCCAAGACTTTCCTCCATAAATGAAACAAACCATTAAGAAAACCAGTAACGATGACGTTCTGAAGCACCAACTCCCTGAACGGCTTCTGCACTCAGCAATAAAGGTCTAAGGAGGAACGTGCCATTAAATGTACGATGTGACAAATATCAGTATCAACAGCCTTTGTCCGCGTGCCTACAAAGCAGAGGCTGACCTGGATGGTGTCGGAGCTGTTGCTTGTACTGAGCTGCTCTTCTTGAGAGGTGACAAAAGCAGAGAGCTCCGAGGCCGACTGTGTGGTGGAAGGCGTCGGCACATACAGTGAACCTGAGTTGACGCTGCCCGTTTTGGTGTCCTCCTCTTCCTCGATGCCATGGTGACAGAGCACCAGCTCCACCAGATCCTCCTTCTCCCTGCAGGTATTGGTGGGGATGTTGCGGAGAAGCAGGTACTGACGCAGGTCCCTGACCCGCAGGCGCATGAGCCGGGGCCGCTGGAAGGCTGTGGCTTTCAGCAAGTGGCATGTGGCACAGATATGTAGATTCTCTTGAAGCACAGAACACAGCGAGCAGAAGCTCTTCTCACAGTCACAGCAAATGTACTGAAGAAGGAAGAGAGAGAGAATGGCATTCTGACTTTTATCACATTTACCAGTGGATAAACAGAAAAATACCCAAGCATAGGATCATTTTTCAGTAGCACTAACCTGCTGCAACCTGCATGGATGGAAACAACGTATTTGGCTAAAAGCAAATTTTATTGTGCATATTTACACTGAACACATAAATAAATGCAACACTTTTGTTTTTGCTCCTGAACTCAAAGATCTAAAACATTTTCAATCTACACAAAAGACCCATTTCTCTCAAATACTCTTCACAAATCTGTGTTAGTGACCACTTCTGCTTTGCTGAGATAATCCATCCCACTTTACAGGTGTGTCTTAGGTTGGCCACAACAAAAGGCCACTCTGAAATGTGCAGTTATATCTCACAGCACAATGCCACAGATGCCACAAGGTTTGAGGTTTTGGCATGCTGACTGCAGGAATGTCCACCAGAGCCGTTGCCCTTGAATTGAATGTTCATTTCTCTAAATTCTCTTTCAGAGAATTTGGCAGGACATCCGACCAGCCTCACAACCGCAGACCACGTGTGACCACACCAGCATCTCATCAGCATCTTGATATGCCACAGCTGTGAGGTGGGATGGATTACACAGATTTAGACAGATCTGTGAACAATATTTGAGAGAAATAAGTCTTTTGCGTATATAGAAAATGTTTTAGATCTTTGAGTTCAGCTCATGAAAAAATGGGAGCAAAAACAAAAGTATCTATATATTTGTTAAGTGTATTTTCTTTGTCATCACTGGTAGATCTGAAGGTTCATGTGCACATTTTCATCTGCCATTTTCTTGAAGGTCTGACTCCCCTGTGAAGCATTTCAAAATAAATTGATGCCGAGCCAAACATGGTCCTCAAAGCCATTAAAATATGTCCATTCTGGCTCACTTTTGTGTGGATTAAAGTCACTAACTGGGACTCTTCAGAGTCATCCTCCGTTCTGTTGGCACAGCTCCAAACGCTGCGGTCAGAATTAATTACTTCAAAGCTAATTGTCACTTTAAATAAAATGACACCTCTTTCCAAACGTTGTCACACAGACAACTACAATTGACTAAAATGTTTGTTTTTTTTTCCCCTCCCAAAGTGAGACGTCCTGCATTCTTTATAAATTACATCCTGACGTGTAGCACACCAGCTGAGCTCAGCTCAGATGTATGGAAAGACATTAATGCCAATGATGTCTGAAAGGAAATGCTTCTGACAAAAACTACAGATTTTGTTTATTTCTATTTGTGTTCAGAGATCAAGGATCCACCATGTAGAGTTTATTTATGTCCAGAGTTTAAGGATCCAGTGACCAATTTCATATTTACGAGGTCTATTAGAAAACTATCCTTTTTATTTAAAAAAAAAAACAAAAAAAAAAAAACTATGGATTTGAATGACGTGCGATTACACCAATCATGCTTGAACCCTCGTGCGCATGCGTGAGTTTTTTCACGCGTCGGTGACGTCATTTCCCTGTGGGCAGGCCTTGAGTGAGATGTGGTCCCGCCCTCTTGGCTGAATTCCTTTGTTTCACATGCTGCTCGAGATGGCGCGCGTTGCTTTATCAAAATTTTTTCTGGACCTGTGAGGGATATCCGAGTGGACACTATTCGAGAAATTAAGCTGGTTTTCGGTGAAAAGTTTAATGGCTGATGAGAGATTATGGGGTGTTTCTGTCGGTGTAAGGACTTCCCACGGAGCGGGACGTCGCGCAGCGCTTCCAGGCGCCGTCGTCGGCCTGTTTCGACCTGTAAACATTCTAATTTAAGGCTTAATTCACCCAGGACGTCGTGAGAGAACAGAGAAGATTCAGAAGAGGCCGGCATGAGGACTTTATGCGGACATTCCACTGTTTAAGGACATTTTTTAATGAAAAACGTGCGCACAAATTCAGCCCCTTTCACACCGGGGGTCGTGACGACTCGGCGAATCTGTGTGCGCCGCGACAGGAAAAACACCTCTGTGTTGAAAACCATTTGTAAAATTCAGGCGGCTTTTGATGGCTTTCAACAAGTGAGTAACTGAGAAATTGTTTAACAGCTTGGGCATGTTCCAACTTGTCCGTTAAGGTTTCCAACGGAGGTGTTTTTCCTGTCGCAACCCCTACCGCTACTAGCCTACTTTTACACAGAAAATTCACAAGAGGTATCGATAAGGGAATTGATAGATAAACTCTTTTCAATACTCATCCCTAGCCAAATCACAACAAAGTTGCCTCAAGGCGCTTCACACAAGTAAGGTCTAACCTTACCAACCCCTAGAGCAAGCACACATGTGACAGTGGTAAGGAAAAACTCCCTCTGATGATTTGAGGAAGAAACCTCAAGCAGACCAGACTCAAAGGGGCTACCCTCTGCTTGGGCCATGATACCGACACAAGTGATAAAACAGGAAATTACAAAGGAGATTTTGGGAGTCCATGTACAAGACGGCAGGCCTTCTGTCCCTTCTGTCAGAGGTGTACATGGTGAAGAGAAGAGGGGCCAGCACCATGCCCTGGGGTGCTCCAGTGCTGCTAATCACAGAGTCAGATGTGGTGTCCCTCAGCCTGACATACTTCGGACTGTCGGTGAAGTAGCTGGAGATCCAAGTGACCAGGCAGGGGTCCACTCGCATCCTGTTCAGTTTGTCCTGGAGCACAAGGGGCCGGATGGTGTTGAAGACACTCGAGAAGTCCAGGAAGAGAATCTTCACTGTGCCATTGCCATTTCCCTTATCCGGGTGTGAGTGGACTCGGTGTAGCAGTTAGAGGATGGCATCCTCCACAACAACACATGACCAATATGCAAACTGCAGACAGTCCTGGACGTGTTGCACTTGGGGTTTGAGGAAGTCGAGGAAGAGCCGCGCCAACATCTTCATCAGGTGTGAAGTGAGTGCAACTGGTTGGAAGTCATTCACCTCACTGGGCTGGATCTTTGTAGGAACTGGGGCAATGCATGAACTCTTCCAGAAGGTGGGCACTCCCCGCTGCAGGCTAAGGTTGAAGATACGGTGTAGCGGTTCTCCCAGTTCAGTCGAGCAGGTCTTCAGTAGTCGCGGTCACACCTTGTCTGGGCCTGTCGCTTACCTAGGATAAAGCTCCCTCAGCTGTCCTCTGACCTGGTCCACCGTGATGTATGGAGGAGGTTGTGTTGAGGTGGGGGAGGAGGAGGATGGGGGGGTGCTGAGGGAAGGAGGAGAGATGTCTGCAGTGAGGGAGGGGGTGGGGGGGGGGCATGGACTATTTGAACCGGTTGAAGAAGTTGTTAAGTTTGTTTGCTCTCTCTGTTGTCCCCCGTGTCTCTGGTCTTTGTTTTATGGCCTGTGATGGTTTTCATACCTTCCCAGACCCCCTTCATCTTAATTTAGTTTCAGTTTGTGCTCCATCTTTCCAAAATCCCCAGAAATGATCATCAGTGCCTCAGGGTACTTTGTCTGCAGCATTATGCCGCGTTCACACCGGACAACACGCGAGTGATGGTGGCGACACATTGCCATGTAATCCCTATGGAAGGACGAGTTGTGGTGCCACAAAAGTCCAAGCCACGCAATGCGACACGATGGATGCAAATGAAGCGATGCGAATGAAGGGATTTTGAGCGACTGGCGTGTTTGTGGTGCAATATCGCTTCGCGTTGCCCTCCTCCCCAGTTGAAAAAGCTTTTTCGTCTTGTCGCGATGACCAATCAGGGACTGGATATGTAGTGACGTGGAGATGTCTGGAGTTTATACTTGGTATGGACATGTCCTGTCTCTGGCAGCCAGCCTGTGAGCAGGACTTATGTCCCTTTTGTCCTTTATTTCACAATTATGACAGAGTTTGAGGGGAGAGCGAGCAGCAGCCAGTTTTTTTTTCATGTCCGCGCGTGAACGAATCGTCCATGAAGATAATTTTATTAACTACACGGATATATAATAAAACAAATGGTGACTGTTTATAACACAGTTATGACAGAGTTTGAGGGGAGAGCGAGGAGCAGCCAGGTTTTTTTTTTTTTTTTTAATTGTTCACATGTGCGCGCGCGAACGGGACAGGAGGTCCTCAAACTGGGTCCTGGAGAGGCAGAAGTAACGCTGAAAGCAGCCGTCATCCAGACGCAGCTCCTGCAGCAAGTGACGAAACTCCACAAATTGAGAATGTCTCATGAGGATGTTGTGAACCCAGGGACGGCGCCGCTGGCAACATTTGTCAGCTTTCCACAACAAATAGAGCACAGCAACTTGCTCTGTGTGATTAAGGTCCAACATGTTGACTTGATGGCGAGCGGAATGGAAGCTCCTTCTATTTGATGATGCATTGGGGCGAATTTTTGCCGCAAAAGCAGAGTGACATACCGGGTGATGGTGGCGCGTCCATCACCAGGTGAGGGACGCAAATTTGTGGCATCGCGTGTCGTTCAGTGTGAACGCGGCATTAAGCCCCTTTCACACCGGGGCTGCTTTGAGTTGCTTCATCTGGCATCATGATGACATTCCTGCTTCAGATGCGCGCAGCAGGGGGCAGAGAGGAGGTGAGGACGCAGCCTGCAGGTTCTCTGCACAGAGAAATCAGAGTGCACACTTTGGCTGCAAACAGACTGTGCACTCTGATTTCTCTTCTAGTTTATACTTGTTCTTCTGCTGAGCTGCAGGTCTGCGATCTGATTTCTGTTATAGTTCATCTTTCCTTCCTTTGACCGCGAGCTGCGTGCACGTGAATGAACCGTCTTTGTGTAAATGTGGAGATGTCTGGAGTTATACTTGATGTGGACATGTCCTGTCTCTGGCAATCAGTCTGTGAGCAGGACTTACGGACTTTAATTAACACAATAGTGAGAGAATTTGAGGAGGTGAGCGCAGTGAGCTGCAGCCAGGCTAAAATGAGCATTTTTTTTTTTTTTTTTTTTTATTGTTCACATGTGCTCTTCAACCCAATCATAAATTATGTTAACTTTTCCATTCCTTTAAGGGAGTCTTCCAAAGCCTAAGACCAATCTGTGGTGAATATTTGGTTAAGATCTGTTAAGTAGTCTTGAAGTAGTCCTTCAAAGCCTATATAAAGTGAAATCTTGATCCAGAATCCAGTGTGAGGGCCTCAGCACTCCCTCTTCTGAGCACGTGTTGTTTCGGCGCATCAGCAGCGATTTGCCGATTATCACCTCGTTTCTGCTTAAAACTGCATGACAGGCATCATCTATCACAGTGACAGATGATGAAGCTTTCGTGCAACAATCATTTCCCCATAAATTCAATAATAATTCATAATAAAAAGACAGTGGAACAATCAGACTGTGACATCAGCACGTCTGAGACTGACTCTCTGAGTCTGACTCTCTACTGATCAATGGGAATAATGTGATTATTAGCCATCAGATGACAAAGTAAAACCTCTCAAATCATTCTAAAGTTAGTTTTAAGCAGAAATGAGGTGATAATCTGTTATGCGTGCATGCACAGACTGGTGTGCTCTGTCCAGCAGAGCGATAAGCCCTCAAACCAGACCCACATCACCTCCATCATTCAGTGGAGTCATCTATCCCCTAATATCTGTCTGTCTGACAGCGAGATGGTGAGAATTCATGAAGTAGTTTTGACGTAATCCAGACAAACAGATAAATGCCGATGATTTTATTACATCCTTGGCAGACATAAACTCCAGTAAGTGCACTTCAACAATGCACAAAAAGCCCAAATTAATGAGCTGATAATACAGAAAAAAGTGCGGCTTATACGTATAAGAATAACTTTATTAATCCCGAAGGAAGTTATTTGGGTTTTTCCACTTCAAGAGTTCTTTTTCAAACCAGGTGTGACTTATACTCCAGAAAATACGGTAATTCATAAAATTAATTTGGAAATTTGTGGAATTTGAACTGGTAAGACCGGCCAAATCTGAGCAGGGCGCAGGAGGACGAGAGCAGGGCACCGTGCCCTCGGACATCAGGCTTGCTGGAACACAGAATCAGGATATTTGTTTTTTTGTAACTGTTCAAAAGAGGCAGTCACTGTTACTTCATTTGATGGCTCACATTTTCTTTCTGGGGCAAGGATGAGTTCTTCCTTGCCCCCACTGTAAGTCGGCTGTACCACTTTCTTTCTTTAGGTTTTTTTTTTTTTAAACTTACTTTTGCTTCGACTCACTTTTACTGTATATCACTGAGTCTTTTTTAAAAAGCTGATGTGAACCCTGACAAACAAACATATCCAGTACTGTTGTGGTCCACGCAGAGCACCTCAGTACCCACCTTCCTCCTGAAGACAGAGAAGGCCTGTCCACAGGACTTGCACACAAGACAAGGACTCCCTGAGCTGGTGGGCGGGTAGGTGGAGTATCCTGCACTGGGGGCAAACCGAAAGGGCCCAGCACCAGCCCCAAACCCTGGGTGGCCTCTGATGGCCCCAGTACCCATGACTTCATTCAGCAGACCACAGCATGAAGCCCACATGGACGAGGCCCCTGCCTGGCAGTCACAAAACATCCTCAATCAGCAGGACGAAATTACAGCAACAGCTCAAAAACATTATGCAACTAAACTACAGTTTTTTTTTATTAGAGCTAAAATGATTTGTAAATCTGCAACAGACTGGCGGCCTGTCCAGGGTCTGTCTACCTCTAACCCCATGACCCTACAGTGGAGTAAGCACGTTAAGAAAATGAATGAATGATTAGTAAACCAGTTAAAAAAACAAACAATTTCTGGGTAACTGTTGAACATAATTTATTGAATACATGTTTTCAAACTGTTCCAGCTTCAGATGTGAAGGAGCCGTGCTGCCCCATGATAATCACAAATGTACAATTTGTACAACCCACTGGGCTGCACGATATTTGAAAAATAGACCACTTTTTTGCCCATAGCAATATATGAGTATCTTGCAGGATCATCTTTTCTCTATTCAAAAATGCTGTAGTACATACGCCAAGACTGAATGTGCCACTGTCACACTTCAAAAAAAAAAAAAAAAAAAAAATGGAAAAGACGACAGGTGCGTGCACATAACCGCTGAAAGGAGCTAATCAATGTAGCAGCAGATGACTACCTTTAAAAACACCAAACTGAGTAAACAGTCTTTTTATCTGACCTGTTTCGTCCTATCAGACAAATTCATCATCACAGCCCTCTGAAAACTGTTATCCACAGAATGCCGTTGTTTTGGAAGATGCTGTTGGGAAATACTTTAATTCCTTATTGTCAAAACTGATTGTGAATAAAGGCAGCATTTTTTTGTTTATACACACACACACACACACTAAGGAAGTCCTCTGTCCATGTGAGAATTTCAGGTCATTTTCATGGTGGCATATACGGGTATAGGTTTTCCAATCAGGTGGAATTTTTTTAAAATCAACTTTGACGGTCATTTTCTAAAAATCTGTTGTGTGATCATTGTTTTCTGGCACTGTAGGTGACAGAGCTGAACTGGGCCAATCTTAAACACCACAAAAATTATGTCAATCGCACAACTATTGGCAAACCTATGACCTCTGTTTGTTTTAAGACAAATAATCTGTGATAAACAATCTATGTCTCAATCCTATTTATTACAATTTTACAAAGGTGCTGTTGCTGTAGGTGCTATTTTGTAGGGGCCAATCTAAAACACCTATTCTGAACACCTCACTTGTGATCCATCAGAACGTGGATAGAATCATGACTTTCAATCACTCTTCTTGTTCCAGCTGTATTTTATGCTATACGAGGTCTGTCAATAAAGTATAGGTCCTTTTTATTTTTTTCAAAAACTATATGGATTTCATTCATATGTTTTTACGTCAGACATGCTTGAACCCTGGTGCGCATGCGTGAGTTTTTCCACGCCTGTCGGTGACGTCATTCGCCTGTGAGCACTCCTTGTGGGAGGAGTCGTCCAGCCCCTCGTCGGAATTCCTTTGTCTGAGAAGTTGCTGTGAGACTGGCGCTTTGATCAAAATTTTTTCTAAACCTGTGAGACACATCGAAGTGGACACGGTTCGAAAAATTAAGTTGGTTTTCAGTGAAAATTTTAACAGCTGATGAGAGATTTTGAGGTGATACTGTCGCTTTAAGGACTTCCCACGGTGCGAGACGTCGCGCAGCGCTCTCAGGCGCCGTTGTCAGCCTGTTTCAAGCTGAAAGCCTCCACATTTCAGGCTCTATTGATCCAGGACGTCGTGAGAGAACAGAGAAGTTTCAGAAGAAGTCGGTTTCAGCATTTTAGCTGGATATTCCACTGTTAAAGGAGATTTTTTTAATGAAAGACGTGCGGACGGATTGCAGCGTCGGCTCCCAGCCGCTGCGACGCTCCGCCACAGGAAAAACACCTCTGTTGGAAGCCTTAAGGACAAGTTGGAACATGTCCAGCTGTTAAACAATTTCTCATATACTCACTCCACTGAAAGCCATCAAATGCCGCCTGGATTTTACAAATGGTTATCAACACGGAGGTGTTTTTCCTGTGCCGCCGCACCGCGCCGGCTGCGTCCCGACGCGCGGACCCGTCCGCACGTCTTTCATTAAAAAAAAATCTCCTTTAACAGTGGAATATCCGGATAAAATGCTGAAACCGACTTCTTCTGAAACTTCTCTGTTCTCTCACGACGTCCTGGATCAATAGAGCCTGAAATGTGGAGGTTTTCAGCTTGAAACAGGCTGACGACGGCGCCTGAGAGCGCTGCGCGACGTCTCGCACCGTGGGAAGTCCTTAAAGCGACAGTATCACCTCAAAATCTCTCATCAGCCGTTAAAATTGTCACTGAAAACCAGCTTAATTTTTCGAACCGTGTCCACTTCGATGTGTCTCACAGGTTTAGAAAAAATTTTGATCAAAGCGCCAGTCTCACAGCAACTTCTCAGACAAAGGAATTCTGACGAGGGGCTGGACGACTCCTCCCACAAGGAGTGCTCACAGGAGAATGACGTCACCGACAGGCGTGGAAAAACTCACGCATGCGCACGAGGGTTCAAGCATGTCTGACGTAAAAACATATGAATGATGCTGTGATGGCAATCATCCTGGCAATTAAATTGCTTATTTCTGAGCTGCAATACTACAGAATTGAAATACATAGATGTTTATTTAGGGAAAAAGATGTTTGTATTGCTCAAGGTTGACATTCCGTCAAAAAATGTCCTCTCCGAAAAATAAAACAACTCGATGCCATGACCACAGCGAATAAGCCATTATAATACCAGAGCCTGATACATAAGTGCTATGTGAAATACTTTTCCAGTGTGATCGCTTTCTTTCTCTTGTGACTGTTTGTTAAAGGGGGCCTCTCAAAACAAAATGTCCTCTCCGAAACAATTCCACCAATGTGCCAGTTAATGGGTTAAAGGACGTTAGCTACTAGTCTGCCTCCAATATTCATTTGTGCTACTAAACAAATGCCAATTAGGTAAAATTATAGCAATATTAGAGGGAAACATGTTTTCAGATGGCAAAATCCTCTAGATTATATATATATACACTCAACAAAAATATAAACGCAACACTTTTGGTTTTGCTCCCATTTTGTATGAGATGAACTCAAAGATCTAAAACTTTTTCCACATACACAATATCAACATTTCTCTCAAATATTGTTCACAAACCAGTCTAAATCTGTGATAGTGAGCACTTCTCCTTTGCTGAGATAATCCATCCCACCTCACAGGTGTGCCATATCAAGATGCTGATTAGACACCATGATTAGTGCACAGGTGTGCCTTAGACTGCCCACAATAAAAGGCCACTCTGAAAGGTGCAGTTTTATCACACAGCACAATGCCACAGATGTCGCAAGATTTGAGGGAGCGTGCAATTGGCATGCTGACAGCAGGAATGTCAACCAGAGCTGTTGCTCGTGTATTGAATGTTCATGTCTCTACCATAAGCCGTCTCCAAAGTTGTTTCAGAGAATTTGGCAGTACATCCAACCAGCCTCACAACCGCAGACCACGTGTAACCACACCAGCCCAGGACCTCCACATCCAGCATGTTCACCTCCAAGATCATCTGAGACCAGCCATTTGGACAGCTGCTGGAACAATCGGTTTGCATAACCAAAGAATTTTTGCACAAACTGTCAGAAACCGTCTCAGGGAAGCTCATCTGCATGCTCATCATCCTCACCGGGGTCTCGACCTGACTCCAGTTCGTCGTCGTAACCGACTTGAGTGGGCAAATGCTCACATTCGCTGGTGTTTGGCACGTTGGAGAGGTGTTCTCTTCACGGATGATGCGAAGGAGATGTGTTGCACTGCATGAGGCAAATGGTGGTCACACCAGATACTGACTGGTATCCCCCCCCCAGTAAAACAAAACTGCACCTTTCAGAGTGGCCTTTTATTGTGGGTAGTCTAAGGCACACCTGTGCACTAATCATGGTGTCTAATCAGCATCCTGATATGGCACACCTGTGAGGTGGGATGGATTATCTCAGCAAAGGAGAAGTGCTCACTATCACAGATTTAGACTGGTTTGTGAACAATATTTGAGGGAAATGGTGATATTGTGTATGTGGAAAAAGTTTTAGATCTTTGAGTTCATCTCATACAAAATGGGAGCAAAACCAAAAGTGTTGCGTTTATATTTTTGTTGAGTATATATATATATATATATATATATATATATATAACGTTTTTCAACTGATATGGAAGCAACAATGGTTGCAGATATTTTATCAGACATAATAGAATACTTGATTGCTGAAAAAACTAAGCAAAGGTAAAGAGATCAACTATTATCCTGGAATTGGGGTTGTATATCCCTCCATTCATCCAATGTTATTTCAGTTTTTATCTCCTTCTCCCATTTAGATTTGATATAGATGGTTGATGTTGACGTGTTTTCCTTTAAGGTTTAAAACAGTGCTGAGATTTCCTTGAGTTGTATCCCTTTGTATGTTTTCATCACCCAGTATAACAAGCCATACAATGACTGAGGACTCTGTATTTCCTTCAAAAAATAATTCTCTAAATTTTCCCAGGTGGTAATGGTCTTTCAATTCCTGAAAATTCCTGATCAGATTGCCATCCTTAATTATAGTACATATTGCCGTTATTCCCCTTTTATCCCAGTTTTTAAATCCTTGATCATGTATACCCAATGTAAATCCACTGTCATATGCAACCCAACTCAACAACTTTTCTTCCTTTTCCAATTTGTCCCGTTTCATTTTCTCAGACCATATCTCCAGGGTATGAGACACTATAGGATCAAGTGAGTGCTGTAGTGTTTTTCTAATTGTATTATTTCCCAGAAGCATCTGAACTGGGAAATCTCCCACTTTTGTCTCAATATCTTTCCATTTAGCAGAATAATTTTGATCACACCACTTAATTACTGTTCTGAGCTGAGCTGCATAGTAGTAGTCCCTCGGATTAGAGAGTGCCATTCCACCCTGTTCCTTAGATAGCTGTAGTGTTGAGTATTTGGTTCTTGGTTTTTTACCATTCCAGACAAATCCAGAGATGATCTTATCCCAGTGTTCGAACCGCGCTGGTGGAATTTTAACTGGTAACAACTGGAAAAGGTATAGTAGTTGGGAGAGAATGTTCATTTTATAGTTGAAATTGTTGAATTGAGGTCTAAGGTAAGAGTTGACCATCTATTTAAGTCCTGCCTAATATGAAGATTGATTTGATCATAATTAATTTTATACAGGTCATTAGGGTTTCTAGTTAGAATTACACCAAGATATTTTATACATTTTAAATTTCAACTTAAACAGAGTCTTAATTACCTCAGATGGAGTATAGTTAAATGATAACATCTGGGTTTTAGTCACATTAATGTTATACCCTGAATGTTCAGAAAAAGTATTAATGTAATTGATCAGAGGGATGAGGGTTTGTTTTGGGTTCTCTAGATATAGTATTACGTCATCTGCAAATAAACTTATGATATGTTGTTCTCCTTTTACTTGTACTCCTCACTTCCTCATCCTGTCGTACAGCCTGTGCCAAAGGTTCAACATAAAGTCAATGAGGAGAGGAGAGAGGCAGCAGCCTTGGCGTGTGCCCCTCTTAAGTGTGATTTGTTTTGATAGGCTATGTTTAATTTTTTATCCAAGCTGTGGGATTTTGATAGATAGACTTAATACATTTAACTGCTTCTTCATTCAGAAGAAAATCTTTCAAGTACTGCATATAAAAAACTCCAATTTACACTATCAAATGCCTTTTCGGCATCCAAACTTACTGGGACTGCACATTTTTTATTGTTAAGTATAGAATGGATTATTTGTAGGGTTGTTCTGATACTGTCTTGATTTTTGCACCTTGACATGAAGCCAGTTTGATCCTCAATCAAATGTGCCATTATTTTCTCATATCGTTTATCCAATATAGATGTATAGATTTTGTAGACATTAAGCACGGATATTGGTCTATAATTACTACAATATTCTAGGCCTTTCCCCTCTTTTGGGCTCACAGAAATGGTTGCCTCGTTCCATGAAACTGGAATCTGACCCTCCTTAAAGCCCTTTTCACACGCGTCAGGTGCACGCAGCAGGAGGGCAGAAAGGAGGTGAGAACGCAGCCTGCAGGTTCTCTGCGCAGAGAAATTAGAGTGCATAGTTTGGCTGCAGACAGACTGTGCACTCTGATTTCTCTTCTAGTTTATATTTGTTCTTGTGCTGAGCTGCAGGTCTGCACTCTGAGTTCTGTTATAGTTTATCTTTCTTCCTTTGACCGCGAGCTGCGTGCGCACGTGTGTGAATGAACCGTCCGTGTGTAAATATGGAGATGTCTGGAGTTGTACTTGACGTGGACATGTCCTGTCTCTGGCAATCAGTCTGTGTGCAGGACTTATGTCCTTTATTTAACAGAATGATGAGAGAGTTGGAGCGGAGAGCGAGGAACTGCCTGCAGCCAGTTTTTTTCTTTTAATTGTTCACATGTGTGCGCGAACAAATCATCCGTGAGTGGACTGGAAATGTCTGGACTTTTTACTGGATGTGGACATGTCCTGTCTCTGGCAATCAGTCTGTGAGCAGGACTTTTATGGACTTTAAACATATTTGTGAGAGAATTTAAGAGTGAGGAGCTGCAGCAGCAGTCAGGCTGCAATCAGCATTTTTTTCTGTGCTCATGTAGTTTCACTGCATTGTGTACATGGTATAAAAACAATCCTGCATGATTTATACTTCAGGAACAATGGAACACAGCAGGAATCATAAACTGGTGTTGGGTAACGTATTGTGAGAGTGTGGTTTCCGGACACGTTGAGTACCGTCGCATTGCCCTGACATGCGCTGAAACCACTTCCTTTCTGCATCCTGTGCTCTGATGGAAAACTATCGCACCCTGGACACTTGTTAGCCTTGATTCTTGATAATAGCTTTTGATATCTCTTCTGGGGTTATAGGTGCTGTAAGGTCACAATTTTGTTCGGCTCCAACTGTCGGTAGATTTAAAGTAGACCTTCATTGAAATAAATGTGGTCAGATTTCAGAAAGAAATAGCTGATATGTATTTATAAGACCCTTGTGAATGCAGTAAAATAAATCTGTAAGCCCAAATTTGTAATTCAGCGGAGAAATCTTCGTTTAAAAATGACAAATTTGCAGCTAAAATTTAGCCCTCCGTGAAAACAGTTTGTACATCCGTATCATTTCCATGACGTCAGGGACAAGACGACGCGCTCCCGCCTTCAGTCCAATCCCGCATTGAAATTGATTTTATCTGTTAGTAATGTTACTGTTATACACATCCTGGTTTCAACATCCAAAAGTAAGCTGCACTGAATGTGAGATACAGCTCTGCATGCCCGGTCTGCATGCTCAGATCAACAGCGAGCAACATCGACAGCGGGCGCCGTTCTTCCCCGACGCCTCGTTCTCATTGCCCCTGATGCGCTTACCGAGTGCATGCGCTCGTTAAATTCCGCCGCGGGCCACTCACACCCCCGTGTCTGCTGTGCAGCTGCAGACATGTCCCTGTTTACTGAATGGAGGTGCAGCCAACTTGGCACAAGTCCAGAGACTACGCTCACCGTTTTAATGCGGAGCGGCCAGTGACACCTGTTGCCCGCAAGGACAGACTTCTTGTGACAAAATCTGCAGCGCCGCACGTCTCGGTAATCGGAGCCGCAGAGCTCCGTGGCCGCTGAGAGAGGTTTATATCTTTTTAATGACTTGGATTCTTTGCGGGTCTCGCCTCCATAGCCCGCGACGGTACACCGGAGGCGAAAGACAGTAGATTTTCAATGCGACACCACTCAATCAAACGGGCGTATGAAAAAGTCCCCAAAAATAATTCTCAAGCACAAATAAAAGAAATGTGTACTCACCAAGCGTACCGCAAGACAATATGAAGTTTTAAAAAAAGTAGATCCTTCCGTATAAGACAAGAAAAAGGTGCAGATGCAAACTGACGTAAATCCACAAATTACAATTGGTGCAATGCATGCTGGGAGAGGGTCTTGTCCGTGACGTCTCGGCAGCGTCCATGATGAGAGGGACAATTTGTGGAGGGCTAAATTTTAGCTGTAAATTTGTCATTTTCAAATGAAGATTTCTCCGTTGAATGACAGATCTGGGCTTGCAGATTTACTTTACTACATTGAGGAGGATCTCATGTGTAAATGTAAGTCATTTTTTGTTCAAAAAATCTGACTGCATTTTTTTCAATGCAGGTCTCCTTTAAAGAGTTAAGAAATGTTTTTTTTTCATCTTTGCTAGAGGAAGATGGTTGACTATACAGTTTTTCGTAGTATTGCCTGAATGTTTCCTTTATTGCATCATGACTATCTTACACTTCATTTGTAGAATGATTCCTAATCTTTGTATTGTATTTACAGTTTGTTGTTTTCTTGCTAATAATCTAGTTGTGTTTGGACCCTGTTTGTAATAACTGTTTCAAGAACCTGAGTTTTTTCTCCACCACTCTATTCAGAACTTCTATTTCCTCTTTTATACACTTGATTTCTTCAAAGAATTGAGTATTATGGGTATTTTGATATCTTAATTCTGCATTTTTTAATTTTTCTACCAGATTTAAATGAGAGGCCCTAGTCATAGCTATCAATTTACCTCTAAGTACAGCTTTGAGAGCATCCCAGAAAACAACTGGATTAATGTCTTCTGTGTCATTTTCCTCTACATATTGCTTTATTTCTTTTTTTATTTGCTCTTTTATTGCTTTTTTTAGTCAAAATACCCGCATTTAATCTCCAGGTAGTGTTTTTCCTCTCTATTATTTAGATAGAAATTTAAATGAATGGCACAATGATCAGAAACTTCTGCAACCCCAAATTTACACTGGGTTACTCTGTGGCTGTCCCACTTATTCATTAACACACAGTCCATTCTTGAATGTGTATTATGTGTCACTGAATAATGTGTGTATTCTTTATCCAGAGGGTTTTGTTCCCTTCACACATCCACCATTCCTTGATCCTTCATAAATGTATTAATTATTCTGGTCAAATTGGTTTTACATCTCTCTGTGCTTGTTATGTCATTTCTAAGGTCAAGAACAATGTTGAAATCGCATGCACATATAACCACTCCTTCAGATTCAGACACAGTGATTGTGAGTAAGGACTTAAGATTTTATCGATCTCAAGTGGAACATAAAGATTAATCAGTGTGACAGTCTCTCCCTCTAATTTCCCTTTTATAATAATGTAACACCCCTCACTGTGTTTAATTTGTCCTGAGCATTCAAAGTTAAAAGAATTATTTACAAGTATAACTGCTACTGTTTGAGCTTTTTTTGCATGTACTGTAATATGTGTTTCTAAAGCCAAATTTCTTCAATTTTTGGTGTTCCTCCTGAGATCGATATGTTTCCTGTAAATATATGATACTGCCATTCAGTTTCCTCATCTTTAGTATACTTGTTCTCTCTTAATCAGATTATTCATCCCTTTGACATTCATTGAGACCAAGATTATATTATTCATTATTCATCAAGATTTTGCACTCAATTTGACATCTCGCAACCATAGCAACCAACATAAACTCTGGGAACATATAACTATAATAGCCATCAAAAGTTAGGTATTTAACTCCCACAGCATCCTTGTTGGGCTATGTCCCTTTTGAACCAGGGGCCCCCGTGAGGTCCAGCTGGGCTTCTAACAGCCCACTCAGTCACTGAGCAGCACAAACATGCCCACTGACCAAACTGGACACTGAAGACAGTCAAAAATAGAAACTCTGTTTTCTCCTCATCCTTTCATCTCTTGTATCCAGTGTAATTCAGTTCGACTCCCTCTGTTCCACTCTCAGTGTTATATACTCTGCCATGTTGATGCTGCCCGCAGCCTCTCCTCCAGCTCCGCCGGGTCTCCGCTCCTCTCCCACGCGACCACCAGTATCCCCCTCCTCTTCAGCTCCTTCACCGCTGCCTGCGTGCTCTCATACGTCCTAACGCCGTTGTCCCAGTGAATTCTGATTTTGGTCAGGGGAGTCTGGAAACGAATCCCTCTCTGTTTCAAAGCCTTTTTCACGCCGATGTATTCTTCCGCCTCTTAAGCACCTCTGCAGCGTAATCATGGTCGAAGAACAGCTGTTTATAGGATTTTTTTCCTCCCATGCTGCCTTTAATACCTTCTCTTTGGTCGTGTATTGGAGGAAGTTGACCACCAATGATGGCGGGGGTTTGTCAGCTGCAGACCCGGGCAGGAGTGCTCGGTGTGCTCACTGGATATTCAGAGCCCTGTTTGACGTCAGCCGATCCCCAATAAACTGAAGTACAGAATTTCCCTCTGCACCGTCTTTTAGACGGAAAATACACATATTATTCCGACAACTTCTTCCCTCCAAGTCGGTCAGTTTTCCCTGTAGGATCCGTTGCTGTTGCAGTGACTGTATTAATGCATCTTTCGCAGCCGTGTTCCAGCTCTTCATCTCCGCAATTCTCTGTTCGACCTCCGAGTCTCTTTGTATGTTTTGCTACCTTGTTCGTTATTTCAGCAAGTTTTACATTAATGCTTCTTTTGGATTTTCGAGTTCTTCTTTTAATTCCCTCTTAATGTCTTCATTAAATGCAGCAATATCAGCTTTACATTCTGTGCTAAGTGACTGGATTTCCTTCATTATGTCGCAGAGGGCTGAGTGTAGGGTACGTGCTGCTTCTCCTTCTACGGGTTCACCGTCTGCTGCCCTCCATCTCCGACATATCTGGGTCTTCGGTTTCAGTCAACTCGGCTTGACAATTTTTTTGATATTTCTTTGTCTTCTTGGTCATCACTCGCCTTTCATTGCACTCTGTCTGTATTTTATATGTTAAATATATTTGAATTCCGGCTTTTTATTGAGTGTTGATCGGGAGCTATGAGCCTAGGCCACCATCTTCTTTGCGTCCCCCCCAGTGGCCTCCAAAAGGCAGCATTTTTAAAGAAATTCCTCAGTGCTATAATATGGTGCTCTGGGTGCGTTTCTCAGCCTAAACTGAAGGAAGCCACCAACAAGAAGAAAAAAAAAAAAAATCACTGATTTTAAAAGCTGAAAGTCCTTTCTGCAAATATTTTGTTAGTGTCATAGGACTCCATATATTTATAATCAGCATTCACCACAGCCATCTGTCATCTCTTCAGCACTCTACTTGCGATGAAAATAAATCCCATTAAGGATGCACCAAGACAAAAATGAATGAATAAGGATGTTAAATTACACTATGAACAACAATATGTCATTAATTATGAATGGCTGATGTTACAGTTAGAGCCTGACCGATATATCGGCCGGCCGATATAAGCCCTTTTCAAAGTACTCACTATCGGCCAACATTTTGCCAATAGAACGCAGATAATTTCTCATAAACAGAACAGTTGCTGAAATAATGTTTATGTGTTGGCAATGTAAAATGTCCTTGCACCGTTTGTCCAGTAGCTGGAGCTCTGACTCCATTCAAGTGAGAGCTGCTTACACCCCTGCTTAAACGTGTTTTTCACCGGCCCCCGTAGTTCACCGTCACACTGCACTGATCGGCTGACAAAAGCATACAAGTAAGTTTATAAGGATCTATATCCTTATCGTGAACCTATATCTAAGTTGCAGCAACAAGAGGTACAAGATCAGATGTATTTCACAACTCTTTTTAAGGATATGTATTTGCTAATTTCACAAAGGTTTAATTCTTGATTGCATTTTTTGAACTTGAAAATTCTTCTGTTATAAAGTTAATCAATATGAGGACAAAGGTTCAGCTTTTAGCTCATACCTTTTTTGTTAAAGGTCCAAAAAAGAACATTTTATTCATTTAAAAATGTAATAATAATAATAATAATATTAATAATAATAATATCGGCTAATTTATCGGCTATCGGCAAATCAGCCGATTTATTGATTATCTGCATTTTTTCATCCAAATATTGTTACGGGCATCGGCCTCAAAAAGTCCATATCGGTTGGGCTCTAGTTACAGTTAAGTGAAACCAGCATTTTCAGATTTCCAAAGGTTTTCAAAAAGTATAGCTTTCAGCCAGCGAAAACAAGGCAAGTTTCGAGGGAACCTTCTGCTTTTTTTTTTCCAGATGAGAATGTGACTGATGCATGCTGTGCAGCATGGGACAAGGTGCATGTGATGCACTTGCATTCCCAGGATACTTTATTTGATCAAATTCGACGTCTTCTACATCCTTTGTTGGTTAGACATGAAAAACGAAAGCGGATTTTTACCCTTATCAATTGGCAATGTAAACATGCACATTTAATTTAAATTATGGCATAGCACGAGTCCTGCGAAATAACGACTACACACGTGCACATCGCAAAGGCGATGCTCAAACAAATATCATCCAGCCCTACAACCCACATCCCACAAATCAGAAAAAGTTTGGATAATATGGAGATACCATATCACTTATATACAGGAACATGGGAAACCCGAGGTTAGATTTGATCTATTTTCCTGTTTTATAATCCTTCTCTGCTGTTCTTCAACATGAAGCTGTGAATGGGGCTACAGCTGAGAGAAAAAAAAAAATTATACTATGTCCCAGTTTCTCCAACCACAACCACAGATGCCCAGAATACTTTCAGAGCTGTCAGTGGTGTCTTGCTGGCTTCCCTCACTAGTTTCCTTCCTGCATAGTCACAAGAACTTCATTTCTTGACAGAGATTTACCACACAGTACCATATTGACAGCATTTCTTTTCATTTGAGCGCCTTGGGGCAACTGTTTGTTGTGATTTGGCGCTATACAAGAAAAAAGTTGATTGATTGATTTCTTAATGACTGATGTATAATGGACTGGTCACACGGCATATGACGATTTCCGAACGAAGGGGAAAAAAAGTAAAAAAAAAAAAAAAAAAGTAAAAAAAAAAAATCACAAATCACAGAGAAAAGGTGGACGAACGAGCTTTATCACTGAATAGTTTGCGAATCAAGAGCGCAAAAGGAACGAAACAAGAACAAAATGAAACTGAAGCTAACGTTGATCTCCACGCTTTAAACAAAACGTGCCTGGAGCCAATGCTGGAGCAGTGTGTGTCTGCATCTCTCAGTTCCGGGACTCGGCACTGGGAAGGCGCTCATAGCGCCTGAGTCCTGGAGAAGCTGCAAACAGAAGCCCGTGATCGGACCCACTGTGGAGATCTGTGTGCACGTTGGTGGGTCCACCTGCTCTGAACAAAAGAGGGATCATGTCCTCATCAGAATCCTCACTATCTGGATCAGATTGATGACACGCTGCGCGCTCCGTCTTGCTCCAATTAAAAAAAAAGCTGGTGTGTCGTGGTGTCCGTCCTGAGTACCTTAAGTCTCTGGATGTTGTGGGACTGTCTTGGCTGACACGCCTCTACAACATCGCGTGGCGATCGGGGACAGTGCCTCTGGATTGGCAGACCGGGGTGGTGGTCTCTCTGTTTAAGAAGGGGGACCGGAGGGTGTGTTCCAACTATAGGGGGATCACACTCCTCAGCCTCCCCGGTAAGGTCTATTCCAGAGTACTGGAGAGGAGAATTCGACCAATGGTCGAACCTCGGATTCAGGAGGAGCAGTGTGGTTTTCGTCCTGGTCGCAGCACACTGGACCAGCTCTACACGCTCCATCGGGTGCTCGAGGCCCCGGGGAAGACCCAGGACACGCTGGAGGGACTACATCTCTCGGCTGGCTTGGGAACGCCTTGGGGTTCCCCCGGAGGAGCTGGGGGAGGTGTGTGTGGATCGGGAGGCCTGGGCGGCTTTGCTTGAGCTGCAGGAAGTCGACTCCGGATGAAGGGGAAGAAAATGGATGGTGGATGGATGGATGGTGTCGTGGTGGCTGCTATTTCTTTGTATTACGTTACTAACCCAAAGATATTGATTTAAACAGAAAACTGTCAAAACGGGGAATAAATATAAGTGTAAAGATGATTGAATATATCAGAGCAGTAAATTGATCAGTCCATGTGGACACCACGTATTGACTCCCCAAGTGTGGTTATTTCCACCAGCTGATCACTGAGCAGCTGATCCACAATGTGACTTCTGCCTTCCAGAACAGCTCTTATATAATCATCTGAATTATCTACCTGTTGCAACATGTACAGAAGGGCTGGAATCTTCCTGGATTCCTACACTCATATTGTTATATTTAATAAAAAATAATAAGCGCACACAGGAGGCGACGGCTGCTGCTGATGCTGCATTCAAGTACCGTCGGAAATTACACAACTTTTTTGTTGTTTCAAATTCAGCAGTTGCTTGTAGCAGAAGTGTGGTTTTCATTTTATTTTTGGTAAAATAATTAATTGTATTCACACAGGAGATTAATTCTGGCCTATGTAAGGTGCCTGAGCCCAGTGAAGCTGACCCCCCACCCAGATAAAAAAAATCCAAGCAAACAGGCTGAGTTTGCACTGTAGTTTTCGACGGTAGATGAAAGCAGCAGCAGCACTCACAAACGGCTTCTATACTTCTTTCTATACGTAACAAAAACTAAGCAAATTATTAAAAAAAAAAAAATCAAGAATTACAGCAAAATTAAATACAATGAATTGAGGTTTTCAGCTGCATTCGATCAAATTGTTTGACAGTTTAAAAATCCTGATGAAGCGCCAGCTGCAGGAACGAAGCTGCGCAAAGGTTAAACGATGCCAACAAAAGTCCAGATTTCTTGTTTAGTTTGGGCTTTGCTGCCCTACGTTAAGTGCCATGTGCCCGGGCCTTTAATGAAGTCAAGAACATATGGAAGTGGCTATTCACATGTAGCCATATGAATAAGCCCAAATTCTATTCGTACGTAGCACAGCCTTGTTATGGTTAAGGTTTAGGGTTAGAGGTTATGGTAAGGGGCTAATGTTATGGTCAGGGTTGGAAATAGGGGTTATGGTTAGGGTTAGGATTAGTGGTTGTGGTTAACGTAGTTTAGGAATCTACCTATCAACAGCAAATACATGTACAAGTATGTGGTCTCATGATCCTGTGAACTATATTGATCAATGAAAGAGACTACGTAGCAACAGAAGTTCACTATACAAATATGGCTACGTACGGACAGCTATGAGTGATGTGCAATACTGCAAGATTTGGTATCAATCCAATACCAAGTAAACGCAGGCCAGTATTGCAGATACCAATACTAATACTTTCTAATAAGTAGGGTGATTGCATCCTCAAATTGCTAAACCTGAATTAATTTTCATGATCTTTTAAGTGTTTTTTTTTAATGATTCTTCATTTGGATTATTAATTAGTTAATACCCAAGACAGAATTTGGCCAAAGGAAATAGGTAAATAGAAAATACTTTATCACCATAATAAAAGTTTTTGTTCAGAAACAATGGAACAATGGCAAAATACTTTTTCTCCATACAATGTCATGTCTGGATTTTTTTTTTCTTCAGTAAACAAAATGTACAAAATTATCACTCCACAACAAATGTTATAAAACAAGTAGAATTTCAAATCGAAAGCGTTTAGGAATACAATACAAAAATAAAACATTTCCTCCCCTTCACTGTACTTCTTTTCTGAATGCAGCAGACCATACAGGAGAGAAACTGAAGCTAAATTATTGATGTCATTATACCGGTATCAATCCAAATACCAATACCAACATTGGTATTGCTATTTGGACTGATCCGCCCACCACTCACTCCGTGACTTGGACTGTTCATGTGTTCACCTCCTGACCTGTCTCAAGAAGGCAGTGGCTACGGGTACGGACCTGTATCTACAGAGACCATTCTAAAGATACGGAGGGTGTCTTACTGACCAATCAGAATGAGCAAATATGTCAGTACCTGTATGCGGTTAAAGGTCTGGGGCCTGTACTACGAAGCGGGGTTACTGGATTATCAGGGTAACTTCGGGAGCAAGTTGATGACGTGTGGAGTAACTTCCCGGTTAACCCGTACTACGAAAGGTGGATAGGTTTTGATCGAGGTATGCTGCCATGGCAATTTATGCTGTGTGCCAAACCTGCTGCGAGCAGGTTATGTTCTCGGTTAGCTTGAGGTTTTCGCTTAACCACTCACTTTATAAGTACCGTCCATCCACCTTCAAATCACTCCGAAGCCAATGCCGGCCTACCTGGATGATCCGTTTGATATTGGGGCACAAATTGTGAGGGGCTCTCTTTGCAGGGCGAGGGTTTTTAAAGACCGCCAGAATCCGCTGACATACCCGGATGATATTCTCTATGAAAGATATTGATTCTCAGCCGAAGGAATTCGTCATCTTTGTCAGCTGATCGGGCCAGAAGTCTGTAACATCACCCATCATACACTGTAAAAAAAAAGACTTGTTTTTACAGGATAACACTGGCAGCTGTGGTTATCAGGGAATTCCTGTAAGAAATACAGCAGTTAAATGTGGAAAAAAGAGAGATCTTGTTTGTAGATTTAACAGTTCCTTTAATGTGAGTCAGCCGTGGTTCATTCACTGTAAATCCATATACATATTATGTCTGTAATGTTATCTACTGTGCTGCTGTATGTTTTACAGGAATTCCCCGGTAACCACAGCTGCCAGCGTTTTCCTGTAAAAACAAGTCATTTTTTACAGTGTAGCAATGCCCCGACGATCGAGCAGATAATGTGCCTTGTGCCTATTTTGCCAGTGGACAATTTAAGTATTCCATTGGTGATGCTGAACATCTGAGCAAGAATACTGTATGTTGTATGATTTGCAAGGTAGTACTTGCTCTATCTAAACTGTTGGATGCATTTGTCGTTTTCCCTGGCCATTTATCTGCAATGCAAATCAAAGAAGGGTTTTATGCAATCGTGGGTAATTACTAATATCAAAATAGGTCTAATGCATGTCCATTAATTAGGCGAAGTGGGGCTTATCAAGCTATGAATATAAACCTACCGTTCTGAAGGATGTTTTTATATTTCATCTTCACCTGCTGCCAGGTGCGTTTGGCACTGCTATTGCATCTGAAATATTGACAGGATTAGAAATAGCAATTATACAGTCAAGGTAGCCTATTTAGGAAACATTAAATTAACCTAACATTTATTAGTAGGCCTATGCCCACTTCTGAATCGTGTTGCATCTGGGCGTAATTAATGACAGAAGGTCATTTTTTTACACATATTAGACATTCCACAGGTTAATCATCTGTAACAGATTTGGAGAACAATTGAATTGTACGTACGCATTTACCCGATCAGCAATACGTTGCCAACAAGCCTGTCTTACTTTATTGGCAGACGATGTGTTCGATTTCCCCCTTAACGTTGATTTAAATTCCTTGCAGCTCCGCATAATAATCGTGCATTCTTCTTCGGTAAAGTAAGGTGACCGCGCCATCATTGAAAAAATGGTGACGTGTGCTGCAACCTGCGCCTTTTATGTGAACGCGCACAAACTCCAATTAGGTTAACACAGGTTCAACAAATCAACATCTTATTCAGCGTCGTAGTACCGATTAACACCACTTGAGAAAACCAGGTTTTGTCAACCCCGGTTTAAGAGGTTGACCCTGGGTTACATCTGAGTAAGTTAACCCCGCTTCATAGTACAGGCCCCTGGTGTCACTTTCCGCCTCGCTTAGAAAACAGCGCTTGGAACTTGAGGTGAATGGATGATGAAAGAAGCAAACACCTTCGCAATTCACGTCAATATTTTTGATGAATTTCTTCATTTACAGCAGCTTCATTAAACAAATGTACTCAAATGATCGGCGAGCTTACAGACTAACCTCTGCTAACACTAGAAGACAGTTGCCAGTTATGGCTTCTGAAACAAGGGAGGAAAAAAAAAAAAACAAAAAAACGGCACAGTTCAGCTGAAGCATTAGTGGACGTAAAATATTCTGTCTCTTAAGAGCTTCACCGCTTGTTCCACGTGTGTATTTCCCACCGGTGTCACGTACATCCACTCAGTGAACCTCGGTCCGTACCTTTAGCAGTCCCCCAGAAGATACGGATGAAAGTACCCGTAGCCACTTCATCTCAAGAAAACTGGCTGTAAAAGTGATGGCTTAAATCACTTTAGAATAATTTGCTCCGATTTGGGGCTGTAAATTATTTAGAGTAGAACCAAATGATAGCAGTATTTTTAATTAAATTTAAGTACAAAAACGTGGTGTTTTTCTTTGAAACTAAAGGGGGAACAATGTTTAAATGTTGTCATTGTTACCGGTTAAAAATCAAATATCGTGCATCACCCCCCCATAAACAAAAAAATAATAATAATAATAAGCACTTCCATGAAACAGAAAGCTGTATACAGATATTTGAGGACTGAGGACAAACGAGCCATTTTCTTCACGGTATCTTTCTGTTGACTAATAAACTAAATTAACTCGATGTTTACGTTTCATTTCGCGCTGCCACAGTTAGCTAGCACAGGCTAAAGCCAACATTAATGAAACTCAGCAGGCTAACACGCATAAAACCCCACCTTCATCGCAGCTTCTGTCTCTCTGCAGGGAAATAACACATTAACGCCGCGGACATGGCAACATGAAGCAGCTCTTGCACAAACTGACCACAGCTCAGGTGCTGCATTCACGGAACTACCTCCGTGCTGCGTTCACCGACTGTCTTCTTCTTTTATGTTTTCGGCAGACTAGACGCCTCCAGGCGTGTTGCTGCCTCTCACAGGTTGCTGACAGTACTACACTGATTTAATCAATTTCAATCTTAGATGAAGATTTGTGCAACAAATAAACGATACAACAGCGGCCACAACTTCATCTCTGTGTCTATCTGGACCAAGAAGAGTCTTCAGAGAGGTTTTTTTCAATGCCTAACTCAGTGAATCTTTTATAGAGGCACATTCTCTCCACTTTATAGGTGACACACTCCCTCAAGACATGCTGTACGGTTTCTTCTTTTCCACACGAGCAGAGCGTATTAGTCCTTTTTCCAATCAAACACAGGTCAGGAGCCTCCAAAGACATTAACGCAGCAGCTGAATCTGAACAAATTAAAGCATGTTGAGGCCCAATTTTGCCCACCCATTCCAGAGCACATAACAAGGTATTCACCACAGAAGTTACAGATCGCCTCCACCTGTGCACATGTTAATCGCCTCCACCTGTGCACATGTTAATCGCCTTCACATTTCTACATGTTAATCGCCTCCACCTGGGCACATGTTAATCGCCTCCACCTGGGCACATGTTAATCGCCTCCACCTGTGCACATGTTAATCGCCTTCACATGTCTACACGTTAATCGCCTCCACCTGGGCACATGTTAATCGCCTCCACCTGTGCACATGTTAATCGCCTCCACCTGGGCACATGTTAATCGCCTTCACATGTCTACACGTTAATCGCCTCCACCTGTGCACATGTTAATCGCCTCCACCTGTGCACATGTTAATCGCCTCCACCTGGGCACATGTTAATCGCCTCCACCTGGGCACATGTTAATCGCCTTCACATTTCTACATGTTAATCGCCTCCACCTGTGCACATGTTAATCGCCTTCACATTTCTACATGTTAATCGCCTCCACCTGTGCACATGTTAATCGCCTTCACATTTCTACATGTTAATTGCCTCCACCTGTGCACATGTTAATCGCCTTCACATTTCTACATGTTAATCGCCTCCACCTGTGCACATGTTAATCGCCTTCACATTTCTACATGTTAATTGCCTCCACCTGTGCACATGTTAATCGCTTCACATTTCTACATGTTAATCGCCTCCACCTGTGCACATGTAATCGCCCTTCACATTTCTACATGTTAATCGCCTCCACCTGTGCACATGTTAATCGCCTTCACATTTCTACATGTTAATTGCCTCCACCTGTGCACATGTTAATCGCCTCCACCTGGGCACATGTTAATCGCCTTCACATTTCTACATGTTAATCGCCTCCACCTGTGCACATGTTAATCGCCTTCACATTTCTACATGTTAATCGCCTCCACCTGGGCACATGTTAATCGCCTTCACATTTCTACATGTTAATCGCCTCCACCTGGGCACATGTTAATCGCCTTCACATGTCTACATGTTAATCGCCTCCACCTGTGCACATGTTAATCGCCTTCACATGTCTACATGTTAATCGCCTCCACCTGTGCACATGTTAATCGCTTTCACATTTCTACATGTTAATCGCCTCCACCTGGGCACATGTTAATCGCCTCCACCTGGGCACATGTTAATCGCCTTCACATTTCTACATGTTAATCGCCTCCACCTGGGCACATGTTAATCACCTCCACCTGGGCACATGTTAATCGCCTTCACATTTCTACATGTTAATCGCCTCCACCTGGGCACATGTTAATCGCCTCCACCTGGGCACATGTTAATCGCCTTCACATTTCTACATGTTAATCGCCTCCACCTGGGCACATGTTAATCGCCTCCACCTGGGCACATGTAATCGCCTTCACATTTCTACATGTAATCGCCTCCACCTGTGCACATGTTAATCGCCTCCACCTGGGCACGTTAATCGCCCTTCACATTTCTACATGTTAATCGCCTCCACCTGTGCACGTTAATCGCCTCCACCTGGGCACATGTAATCGCCTTCACATTTCTACATGTAATCGCCTCCACCTGGGCACATGTTAATCGCCTTCACATTTCTACATGTTAATTGCCTCCACCTGTGCACATGTTAATCGCCTTCACATTTCTACATATTAATCGCCTCCACCTGGGCACATGTTAATCGCCTCCACCTGTGCACAAGTTAATCGCCTTCACATGTCTACATGTTAATCGCCTCCACCTGGGCACATGTTAATCGCCTCCACCTGTGCACATGTTAATCGCCTTCACATTTCTACATGTTAATTGCCTCCACCTGGGCACATGTTAATCGCCTCCACCTGGGCACATGTTAATCGCCTTCACATTTCTACATGTTAATCGCCTCCACCTGTGCACATGTTAATCGCCTTCACATTTCTACATGTTAATCGCCTCCACCTGGGCACATGTTAATCGCCTTCACATTTCTACATGTTAATCGCCTCCACCTGGGCACATGTTAATCGCCTTCACATGTCTACATGTTAATCGCCTCCACCTGTGCACATGTTAATCGCCTTCACATGTCTACATGTTAATCGCCTCCACCTGTGCACATGTTAATCGCCTTCACATTTCTACATGTTAATCGCCTCCACCTGGGCACATGTTAATCGCCTCCACCTGGGCACATGTTAATCGCCTTCACATTTCTACATGTTAATCGCCTCCACCTGGGCACATGTTAATCGCCTCCACCTGGGCACATGTTAATCGCCTTCACATTTCTACATGTTAATCGCCTCCACCTGGGCACATGTTAATCGCCTCCACCTGGGCACATGTTAATCGCCTTCACATTTCTACATGTTAATCGCCTCCACCTGGGCACATGTTAATCGCCTCCACCTGGGCACATGTTAATCGCCTTCACATTTCTACATGTTAATCGCCTCCACCTGGGCACATGTTAATCGCCTCCACCTGGGCACGTTAATCGCCTTCACATTTCTACATGTTAATCGCCTCCACCTGTGCACATGTTAATCGCCTCCACCTGGGCACATGTTAATCGCCTTCACATTTCTACATGTTAATCGCCTCCACCTGGGCACATGTTAATCGCCTTCACATTTCTACATGTTAATTGCCTCCACCTGTGCACATGTTAATCGCCTTCACATTTCTACATGTTAATCGCCTCCACCTGGGCACATGTTAATCGCCTTCACATGTCTACATGTTAATCGCCTCCACCTGGGCACATGTTAATCGCCTCCACCTGTGCACAAGTTAATCGCCTTCACATGTCTACATGTTAATCGCCTCCACCTGTGCACAAGTTAATCGCCTTCACATGTCTACATGTTAATCGCCTCCACCTGGGCACATGTTAATCGCCTCCACCTGGGCACATGTTAATCGCCTTCACATTTCTACATGTTAATCGCCTCCACCTGGGCACATGTTAATTGCCTCCACCTGGGCACATGTTAATCGCCTCCACCTGTGCACATGTTAATCGCCTTCACATTTCTACATGTTAATCGCCTCCACCTGGGCACATGTTAATCGCCTCCACCTGTGCACATGTTAATCACCTTCAAATATCTACATGTTAATCGCCTCCACCTGGGCACATGTTAATCGCCTTCACATTTCTACATGTTAATCGCCTCCACCTGGGCACATGTTAATCGCCTTCACATTTCTACATGTTAATCGCCTCCACCTGTGCACATGTTAATCGCCTCCACCTGGGCACATGTTAATCGCCTTCACATTTCTACATGTTAATCGCCTCCACCTGGGCACATGTTAATCGCCTTCACATTTCTACATGTTAATCGCCTCCACCTGTGCACATGTTAATCGCCTTCACATTTCTACATGTTAATGGCCTCCACCTGTGCACATGTTAATCGCCTCCACCTGGGCACATGTTAATCGCCTTCACATTTCTACATGTTAATCGCCTCCACCTGGGCACATGTTAATCGCCTTCACATTTCTACATGTTAATTGCCTCCACCTGTGCACATGTTAATCGCCTTCACATTTCTACATGTTAATCGCCTCCACCTGGGCACATGTTAATCGCCTCCACCTGGGCACATGTTAATCGCCTTCACATTTCTACATGTTAATCGCCTCCACCTGGGCACATGTTAATCGCCTCCACCTGGGCACATGTTAATCGCCTCCACCTGGGCACATGTTAATCGCCTTCACATGTCTACATGTTAATCGCCTCCACCTGTGCACATGTTAATCGCCTCCACCTGGGCACATGTTAATCGCCTCCACCTGGGCACATGTTAATCGCCTTCACATGTCTACATGTTAATCGCCTCCACCTGGGCACATGTTAATCGCCTTCACATTTCTACATGTTAATCGCCTCCACCTGGGCATATGTTAATCGCCTCCACCTGGGCACATGTTAATCGCCTTCACATTTCTACATGTTAATCGCCTCCACCTGTGCACATGTTAATCGCCTCCACCTGTGCACATGTTAATCGCCTTCACATGTGCACGTTAATCGTCTCCACCTGTGCACATGTTAATCACCTTCACATGTCTACATGTTAATCGCCTCCACCTGTGCACATGTTAATCACCTTCACATGTCTACATGTTAATCGCCTCCACCTGTGCACATGTTAATCGCCTCCACCTGTGCACATGTTAATCGCCTCCACCTGTGCACATGTTAATCACCTTCACATGTCTACATGTTAATCGCCTCCACCTGTGTACATGTTAATCGCCTTCACATGTCTACATGTTAATTGCCTCCACCTGTGCACATGTTAATCACCTTCAAATGTCTACATGTTAATCGCCTCCACCTGTGCACATGTTAATCGCCTTCAAATGTCTACATGTTAATCGCCTCCACCTGGGCACATGTTAATCGCCTTCACATTTCTACATGTTAATCGCCTCCACCTGGGCACATGTTAATCGCCTTCACATTTCTACATGTTAATCGCCTCCACCTGTGCACATGTTAATCACCTCCACCTGTGCACATGTTAATCGCCTCCACCTGGGCACATGTTAATCGCCTTCACATTTCTACATGTTAATCGCCTCCACCTGGGCACATGTTAATTGCCTCCACCTGGGCACATGTTAATCGCCTCCACCTGTGCACATGTTAATCGCCTTCACATGTCTACATGTTAATCGCCTCCACCTGGGCACATGTTAATCGCCTTCACATTTCTACATGTTAATCGCCTCCACCTGGGCACATGTTAATCACCTCCACCTGTGCACATGTTAATCACCTTCAAATATCTACATGTTAATCGCCTCCACCTGGGCACATGTTAATCGCCTTCACATTTCTACATGTTAATCGCCTCCACCTGTGCACATGTTAATCGCCTCCACCTGGGCACATGTTAATCGCCTTCACATTTCTACATGTTAATCGCCTCCACCTGGGCACATGTTAATCGCCTTCACATTTCTACATGTTAATCGCCTCCACCTGTGCACATGTTAATCGCCTTCACATTTCTACATGTTAATGGCCTCCACCTGTGCACATGTTAATCGCCTCCACCTGGGCACATGTTAATCGCCTTCACATTTCTACATGTTAATCGCCTCCACCTGGGCACATGTTAATCGCCTTCACATTTCTACATGTTAATTGCCTCCACCTGTGCACATGTTAATCGCCTTCACATTTCTACATGTTAATCGCCTCCACCTGGGCACATGTTAATCGCCTCCACCTGGGCACATGTTAATCGCCTTCACATTTCTACATGTTAATCGCCTCCACCTGGGCACATGTTAATCGCCTCCACCTGGGCACATGTTAATCGCCTTCACATTTCTACATGTTAATCGCCTCCACCTGGGCACATGTTAATCGCCTCCACCTGGGCACATGTTAATCGCCTTCACATTTCTACATGTTAATGGCCTCCACCTGTGCACATGTTAATCGCCTCCACCTGGGCACATGTTAATCGCCTTCACATTTCTACATGTTAATCGCCTCCACCTGGGCACATGTTAATCGCCTTCACATTTCTACATGTTAATTGCCTCCACCTGTGCACATGTTAATCGCCTTCACATTTCTACATGTTAATCGCCTCCACCTGTGCACATGTTAATCGCCTCCACCTGGGCACATGTTAATCGCCTCCACCTGGGCACATGTTAATCGCCTTCACATGTCTACATGTTAATCGCCTCCACCTGGGCACATGTTAATCGCCTTCACATTTCTACATGTTAATCGCCTCCACCTGTGCATATGTTAATCGCCTCCACCTGGGCACATGTTAATCGCCTTCACATTTCTACATGTTAATCGCCTCCACCTGTGCACATGTTAATCGCCTCCACCTGTGCACATGTTAATCGCCTTCACATGTGCACGTTAATCGTCTCCACCTGTGCACATGTTAATCACCTTCACATGTCTACATGTTAATCGCCTCCACCTGTGCACATGTTAATCACCTTCACATGTCTACATGTTAATCACCTCCACCTGTGCACATGTTAATCGCCTCCACCTGTGCACATGTTAATCACCTTCACATGTCTACATGTTAATCGCCTCCACCTGTGTACATGTTAATCGCCTTCACATGTCTACATGTTAATTGCCTCCACCTGTGCACATGTTAATCACCTTCAAATGTCTACATGTTAATCGCCTCCACCTGTGCACATGTTAATCGCCTTCAAATGTCTACATGTTAATCGCCTCCACCTGGGCACATGTTAATCGCCTTCACATTTCTACATGTTAATCGCCTCCACCTGGGCACATGTTAATCGCCTTCACATTTCTACATGTTAATCGCCTCCACCTGTGCACATGTTAATCACCTCCACCTGTGCACATGTTAATCGCCTCCACCTGGGCACATGTTAATCGCCTTCACATTTCTACATGTTAATTGCCTCTACCTGTGCACATGTTAATCGCCTTCACATTTCTACATGTTAATGGCCTCCACCTGTGCACATGTTAATCGCCTCCACCTGGGCACATGTTAATCGCCTTCACATTTCTACATGTTAATCGCCTCCACCTGGGCACATGTTAATCGCCTTCACATTTCTACATGTTAATCGCCTCCACCTGGGCACATGTTAATCGCCTTCACATTTCTACATGTTAATCGCCTCCACCTGGGCACATGTTAATCGCCTCCACCTGGGCACATGTTAATTGCCTTCACATTTCTACATGTTAATCGCCTCCACCTGGGCACATGTTAATCGCCTCCACCTGGGCACATGTTAATCGCCTTCACATGTCTACATGTTAATCGCCTCCACCTGTGCACATGTTAATCGCCTCCACCTGGGCACATGTTAATCGCCTTCACATGTCTACATGTTAATCGCCTCCACCTGGGCACATGTTAATCGCCTTCACATTTCTACATGTTAATCGCCTCCACCTGTGCATATGTTAATCGCCTCCACCTGGGCACATGTTAATCGCCTTCACATTTCTACATGTTAATCGCCTCCACCTGTGCACATGTTAATCGCCTCCACCTGTGCACATGTTAATCGCCTTCACATGTGCACGTTAATCGTCTCCACCTGTGCACATGTTAATCACCTTCACATGTCTACATGTTAATCGCCTCCACCTGGGCACATGTTAATCGCCTTCACATTTCTACATGTTAATCGCCTCCACCTGTGCACATGTTAATCGCCTCCACCTGTGCACATGTTAATCGCCTTCACATGTGCACATGTTAATCGCCTCCACCTGTGCATATGTTAATCGCCTCCACCTGGGCACATGTTAATCGCCTTCACATTTCTACATGTTAATAGCCTCCACCTGTGCACATGTTAATCGCCTCCACCTGTGCACATGTTAATCGCCTTCACATGTGCACATGTTAATCGTCTCCACCTGTGCACATGTTAATCGTCTCCACCTGTGCACATGTTAATCACCTTCACATGTCTACATGTTAATCGCCTCCACCTGTGCACATGTTAATCGCCTTCACATGTGCACATGTTAATCGTCTCCACCTGTGCACATGTTAATCACCTTCACATGTCTACATGTTAATCGCCTCCACCTGTGCACATGTTAATCGCCTCCACCTGTGCACATGTTAATCACCTTCACATGTCTACATGTTAATCGCCTCCACCTGTGCACATGTTAATCGCCTTCACATGTCTACATGTTAATTGCCTCCACCTGTGCACATGTTAATCGCCTTCAAATGTCTACATGTTAATCGCCTCCACCTGTGCACATGTTAATCGCCTTCAAATGTCTACATGTTAATCGCCTCCACCTGTGCACATGTTAATCGCCTTCAAATGTCTACATGTTAATCGCCTCCACCTGTGCACACGTTAATCGCCTCCACCTGTGTACATGTTAATCACCTTCACATGTGCACATGTTAATCACCCCCACATTAAAACATGTTATCTGGAAGTCCATAACCCTGTGGCTCAAGCCAACCTCAGGAATGTGCACAGCAAAAGCCGCTCTGTTGGTAATCGGACCCACAGATCCATCAGTGTAAATTACCAAGCGCCCATCATCCAATGCTCATTAATTACTAAGAAAAAACTCCCTCTGTGTTGTGTGGGCCGCCAGAAGAGGAGGTACTGCTGGCCCACCACCAAAGGGCGCCCTGCCTGAAGTGCGGGCTTCAGGCACGAGAGGGCGCTGCCGCCACGGACACAGCCGGGAGTGACAGCTGTCACTCATTAATTCCTGACAGCTGTCACACATTCTTCATCATCGCACTCCATAAAGACCAGACGTCATCTCCACCTCATCGCCGAGATATCATACTTCATTGGAGGTAATATCCTCAGCTGTTTGTGTCTTTTGCAATATATCTGTATATTGTGAGTGTTTGCAGGAGTACCGGTTCCTTTTTCTGTGGAGGCTGAGTGAGTGCAGGACGGCACTCTTTTCCCCTGAGGAATCACTGCGGTACTCTGCAACATATTGAGTGAGAGGTGGAGGTGGCATTCCCACCGCTGTTGTTACTGGGTGTACACACACCCACACTTGACTGTCTTTGTTCTTCGCCAGCAGTACCAGATCCGACAGTCGGGGACGGTGATCACCTGGGAATTCGGGACTTGGCGGCTCCAGTATTCACCGGGTTCTGTGGGGGCGGAAATCGTGTGGTTCCGGCTCTTCTCAGGACAGACGTCTTCTAACCTCGAGCCTGCCCACACGTCACCTTTGTAATTTGACTGTAATTATATTCTGAGATTGTCTGTATGTTCGTTGTGCACGTTTCACAACATTAAATTGTTACCTTTTGGCTCATCTATTGACCGTTCATTTGCGCCCCCTGTTGTGGGTCCGTGTCACTACACTTTCACAACACTCTGATGATCCCAGGAAGAAACCTCAAGCAGACCAGATTCAAAGGGGTGAAATCTTGAACAATAAAAGTCATTGATATGTGTGCAGGTGAAGGATAAACCACAGCTGTCTGAATTCTGCGATCTATTTCAGCCCTGAGCCGCGGCCATATTGTTGCTACGTCATCAGGAGAACAGGACCTGCCAATTCAAGCCCAAATCTGTTTGAAGGTGTTTCTGAAGCAGCTGTGGGACACATAATTTATGGTTTAGAGCCTTATTTAGATGACAACAAACTTTGGAGGAAAACCTTCAGTCTGACAACAGTCACGATATTGGCAGAGTTCAGAACACAGAATGGTGATTATAAAAACAATAATAATAATGCAGGTGATTTCGGCATGGGTGGAGGTGATGAACTGTTTTGTTTTTGTTTTTTTGTTTGTTTTTTTGCCAGCTCTTTGGTTGTAATCAACTAATTTAAAAAATAGTTTTACTATCTGTGAAATCAGAAAAAAGTGATAAGGAAGTGTGGATTTTTTTTTCCTTAGAAACAATGTCCTTGTCCAGTGTCCTTGCCTCAGGTGGAGGAGTTTAAGTATCTCGGGGTCTTGTTCATGAGTGAGGGACGGATGGAGCGTGAGATCGATAGACGGATCGGTGCTGTGTCTGCAGTGATGCGGTCGCTGTATCGGACCATCGTGGTGAAGAGAGAGCTGAGTAGGGGGGCAAAGCTCTCAATTTACCGATCGATCTATGTTCCAACCCTCACCTATGGTCATGAGATTTGGCTCATGACCGAAAGAACAAGATTGCGAGTACAAGCGGCTGAGATGAGTTTCCTCCACAGAGTGGCTGGGCGCTCCCTTAGAGATAGGGTGAGGAGCTCTGTCACTCAGGAGGAGCTCGGAGTCGAGCCGCTGCTCCTCCACGTCAAAAGGAGCCACCTGAGGTGGCTCCGGCATCTTTTCCGGATGCCCCCTGGATGCCTCACTGGAGAGGTGTTCCAGGCACGTCCCATTGGGAGGAGGCCCCGGGGAAGACCCAGGACACGCTGCAGGGACTACGTCTCTCAGCTGGCTTGGGAACGCCTCGGGGTTCCCTCAGAGGAGCTGGGGGAGGTGTGTGTGTGGATCAGGAGGTCTGGGCAGCTTTGCTTGAGCTGCTGCCCCCGTGACTGTAATGAGAGTAACTTCGAGCCCGGACAGAAATCTATGGCGCAATTGTATGGCCGGTGAGGAGGAAGTGCACGCTCTTAGCTGAACACTTCAGCTAGATCGTGGTACTCAGGAGGAACAGAGGATAAATTGGGAGGTGACCGACTTCCTGGCAGTCACGCTGGGAGGAACGGAGGCATCCGCGGTAACAAGCTTCACTCCACTGGGTGAACTACAGTTTTTATAGTGTACCAACACTTTAACATTAATCAAGTGGAGTAGCAGCGACACAGGGAGGGGATGGAAGTGTCGCCTCAGGGCCCAGGTCTGTATCCAGACACTCAGTCTATGGTACTCCTAAAAGGTAGCGTGAGGGAAATTAAATATAAAATGATTTTGATTTATCCCATAGCCTACCTGAGAGTGCCGTCTGAAGCTGCTTAAATAAGGGTGGAGGTGATTAGAGGAACTAGACACAGGTGTGAGGAACATTCTGGAAGGAAGTGTGGCTGGATGAAACAAAGATGAGGGAAGCAGGTGCAAGATAGTGCAGTGGAAACAACACAAAGTGGAGCGCGTGAGCCAGAGTAAAGAGCATGAGTGGATGAATACACTAAACAGGCAGAATCAGAGTGAGTGAGTCTGCTCTTTCTATCCGGTTCCTACTAAAATGAATTAAAAGAAAAGCGTAGAACTACACTATACCAGTATGCTAGCCATATGAAAGGGAAAATAAGTGCATCTTAAGTCTGGACTTGAAAGCCTCCACAGAATCTGACTGTTTTATTGACACAGGGAGATCATTCCACAGAACAGGGGCACAATAAGAGAACGCTCTGTGACCCGCAGACTTCTTTTTCACTCTAGGGACACAAAGTAGTCCTGCACCCTGAAAAAACAAAGCCTGGGCTGGTACGTAAGGTTTAATTAGGTCAGCTAGGTAGGGAGGTGCCAGTCCGTGAACAGTTTTATACGAGGTCTATTACAAAAGTATCCGACCTTATTATTTTTTTCAAAAACCATATGGATTTGAATCACATGTGATTGCATCAGCCAAGCTTGAACCTTCGTGCGCATGCGTGAGTTTTTTCACGCATGTCGGTTGCGTCATTCGCCTGTGAGCAGGCTTTGAGTGAGGAGTGGTCCACCCCTCTCGTCGTTTTTCTCATTGTTTAGGAATGGCTCAGAGACTGCCGCTTTGCTTGATCAAAATTTTTTCAGAAACTGTGAGGGACATCAAAGTGGACACCATTTGAGAAATTCAGATGGTTTTTGGTGAAAATTTTATGGGCTTCAAAGAGATTACGGAGTGTTACTGTCGCTTTAAGGACGGCCCAGAGCGACTGGTGGTGCGCCGTGCTCCGAAGCCGCCATCGACAGGCTGAGCGACCATTTCATTTCTAAACGGATGGCTGTATGGATCCGTGACCATCGTGTGCAATTTCTCTGGTTATCACAAGAGCTGGACATCAACCATTTTCCGGCAGATTTCACTTTTAACAAGAGATTTTGTCATGGAAAGCCGAGCGGAGGCTTCGCGTGTCACAATGGATTCACTACTGGAGTGAGACAAAACCACCTCCATTTTGGTCTCACAGGACGGCTTTGAGATGGTGTTCAGACAGCTGTCGGTGGTTTTTCCATCGAGTGATTATCCGAGAAATTGTGGAACTCCTGTTTTCATTTGGTGAACACATCCATATTTTCACATGATACACACATACCATTCATTGAATAAGCACAACTAAGCTTTTGGCTGAACACTACCAAGCATGTACAGAACACTGAAGAGCAAAACTGAAAACGCAATTATAGAAATGGAACACACTGAATCAATGACAATGCCCACTTCTCTCATAGACAAACATAAAACATCACACAAATTTTCAGACAAAACATTTTATTTTTAAATGTTTCCCCCCACCCCCAATCAGGCATAAGCATCGTGGGGCACCATGCCTCCAGTTTCTGTCTGGCCAGAGGGCCTCATCAACATGACAGGAATTATTATTTTTTTACTCTGGACCGGTATTGGGATGGGACAGGATTTTTTCTGTGGGATTGGGATGGGACAGGATTTTTTCTGTGGGATTGGGATGGGACAGGATTTTTTCTGTGGGATTGGGATGGGACAGGATTTTTTCTGTGGGAGTGGGATGGGACAGGATTTTTTCTGTGGGATTGGGATTTTTTTTTATGTATAAACTGTTTAGTGTTTCTTTATATTTAAAGAAATATTTTTATTTGTCCTAATCAGGAACATTTGCTGTGTAGACAACCAAACTTCCATTGATGAGCTGAACACCATGAAGTCCAGTCGAAAGAAAACATCTCTGCTCTTCAAAATAGGACAAAAGTGTCTTCAGCAACACCACCAGAGTTCAAAGCTGCAGAAGAGACCTTCATCTGGTCCCAAGAATCCAGCAGAACATCACCTGCTTCTAAATTAAAGGCTCTTTAAACAGCAACTAACAGCACTAAAAGCTGTTTCATTTTATATTTAACAATAAATAACGGATCATTAAAAATGTCCACGAAAGATGTCTGCTTCATCGGTGTGATATTTTCTCCCCAAAAAACCCATCATATACAATGAGATACTTGTAGTGCACAGACAAACCACTAGATGTCAGTATCTTATGCATCAATCAATCAATCAATTTTATTTATATAGCGCCAAATCACAACAAACAGTAGCCCCAAGGCGCTTTATATTTTAAGGCAAAAGCCATACAATAATTACAGAAAAACCTCAATGGTCAAAACGACCCCCTGTGAGCAATCACTTGGCGACAGTGGGAAGGAAAAACTCCCTTTTAACAGGAAGAAACCTCCAGCAGAACCAGACTCAGGGAGGGGCAGTCTTCTGCTGGGACTGGTTGGGGCTGAGGGAGAGAACCAGGAAAAAGACATGCTGTGGAGGGGAGCAGAGATCGATCACTAATGATTAAATGCAGAGTGGTGCATACAGAGCAAAAAGAGAAAGAAACACTCAGTGCATTATGGGAACCCCCCAGCAGTCATCAGAGGGCCTTTAGATGAGACATTCATAATGGCTGCCTGAAACAAGTGATCCACAGGAATTTCCCTAAGAAAATGCAGCATTTTATGGGTTTGAAATATTATGTTTGCTCTGGATTTAAAATGGATGTTTTTATGCTAGAACGCCCAATGTAGCAAATATGATACAAAAAACTCCTATATGCAAAAAGGGTTTTGTTTTGTTTTTTGTTGTTGTTGTTGTTTGTTTGTTTTGGTGGGTTTGTTAAAAGGTCCAATAAAGACTCTTGTTTCAAAAAAATAGAATTTACTGACAATTATTTCACAGGGTGGGCTTTATAGGGTTAAAGGCAATTACATATTTTGCCAAAATTACAAGTTGAAATGACTATAAAAAAATTCATCATGAGGTTTGTCACAGAAATCCTACTTTACAATCAATCACACTGCAGTCATTGTTAAATTATTTACTGTTGCATTTATAATAAACATTTGTATTTATTTACAGTGTCTTTCTGGTCGAAATGAGATATATGTCTGTGTATCTGTCAGGGTCTGTGTCGATGTGTGTTTCTGTTTGTCTGCTTGCAACTGTGTGTGTCTGTGTGTGTCTGCGTGTGTCTGTGTGTGTCTGTGTGTGTCTGCGTGTGTCTGTGTGTGTCTGTGTGTGTCTGTGTGTGTCTGCGTGTGTCTGTGTGTGTCTGTGTGTGTCTGTGTGTGTCTGTGTGTGTCTGTGTGTGTCAGTGTGTGTCTGTGTGTGTCTGTGTGTGTCTGTGTGTGTCTGCGTGTGTCTGTGTGTGTTTGTGTGTGTCTGTGTGTGTCAGTGTGTGTCTGCTTGCAACTGTGTGCATCTGCGTGTCTATTTGTGTCTGCATGTGTCTGTATGTGTTTGTGTGTGTCTGTGTGTGTCAACGTGTGTCAGTGTGTAACTGCGTGTGTCTGTATGTGTTTGTGTGTGTCTGCATGTCTGACATGGTCTGTATGTCTGTGTGTCTGTCAGGGTCTGTGTGTCGATGAGTGTCTCTGTGTCTGCTTGCAACTATGTGTGTCTGCATGTCTGTCAAGGTCTGTGTGTCTGCAGGTTTCTGTGTTTGTCTGCTTGCAACTGTGTGTGTCTGTCAGGGTCTGTGTGTGCGTGTGTCTGCATGTGTTTGTGTGTGTCTGCGTGTCTATTCGTGTCTGCGTGTCTACGTGTGTCTGTGTGTCTGCTTGCAAATGTGTGTGTGTCTGTGTGTCTGCGTGTCTGTGTTTGTCTGCTTGCAACTGTGTATCGGCTTGTCTGTCACGGTCTGTGTGTCTGTGTATCTGTCAAGATCTGTGCATCTGCGTGTGTGTCTGCATGTGTTTGTGTGTGTCTGTGTGTGTCTGCAACTGTGTGTATCTGTGTGTCTGTATGCCTGCGTGTCTGTCAGGGTCTACGTGTGTCTGTGTGTATCTGCAGGTGTTTGTGTGTGTCTGCGTGTGTGTGTGTCTGCTTGCAACTGTGTGTGTCTGCATGTCTGTCAGGGTCTGTGTGTCTGCATGTCTGTGTTTGTCTGCTTGCAACTGTGTGTGTCTGTGTTTGTCTGCGTTCTGTCACGGTCTGTATGTCTATGTGTGTCTGTGTATCTGTCAGGGTCTGTGTGTCTGCGTGTGTCTGCATGTGTTTGTGTGTGTCTGTGTGTCTGCGTCTGTCTGTGTGCGTGTCTGCTTGCAATTGTGTGTGTCTGAGTGTCTGTGTGTGTATGTCTGCTTGCAACTGTGTGTCTGCATGTCTATCAGGGTCTGTGTTTGTCTGCTTGCAACTGTGTGTGTCTGTGTTTGTGTCTCTGTGTCTGCGTGTCTGTCAGGGTCTGTGTGTGTCTCTGTGTCTGCTTGCAACTGTGTGTGTCTGTGTGTCTATGTGTGCTTGTGTGTCTGTCAGGGTCTGTGTGTTTAATGTGTGTGTATGCATGTGTCTATATGTCTGTGTGTGTCTCTGTGTCGTGTGTCTGTGAGTATGCGCGTGTCGGCAAGTGTCTGTTTTTGTCGGTGTATGTCTGCATGTGTCTGGGTGTGTCATTGTCTTTCTGTGTGTGTCTGTCTGTGTGTGTACGTGTGTTTCTCTTTGTGTCTGTTTGTGTTTCTGTGTGTCTGTGTATGTCTATGTGAGTCTGTGTGTGCTTGTGTATCTATGTGTCTACATGTCTCTACATGTGTCTATGTCTATGTATGTGTCCGTGTGCCTATGTGTCTGTGTATGTCTGCGTGTGTATTTTTCTTTGTGTCTGTGTATTTCTTGTGTGTCTACATGTTTTTGTGTGTCTGTCTGTGGCTCTGTGTGACTGCGTATGTCTGTCAGTGTCTGTGCGTATCTGTGTGTCTCTACGTGTGTCTATGTGTTTCTGTCTGTGTGTGTCTGTGTGTCTATATGTCTGTGTGCGTGCATCTGATTATGTCTGTGTGTCTTTGTGTGTCTGTCTATCCATGTGTCTATGTGTCTGTGTGTGTTTAACTGTGACTGTGTGTCTCTCTGTGTCTGTGTCAGCATGTGTGTGTATGTCTGTGTGTCTTGCCTGCAACTGTGTGTCTGTGTGTCTTTCACAGGCTGTGTGTGTGCATGTGTCTGTGTGTGTGTGTGTGTGTCTGCATGTGTTTGTGTGTCTGTGTGCAAGATTGCGGCGCGCACGGGTGCAGCGGCTTTTAGCTCTCCAATTTGGCGCTTGTTTTTCTTACTTTTGCGCATATATTCTTCGAGTTTTGTAAAGCGACCCACAGCTACAGCCGCCAGAACCTTATTGACCTCATTTTTATTCAAAGATTTTTTCCATAACACGGTATTTATGTGTGTGTTCAGTGTCTAATGTGAGTAAATGTGTGTAATGTTCTGCAACAACTGTGTTGAAGAACTGCAAGCAAAGCAGTTTTACCAACTGCTTCCACCCAAAAAGCGAATGCTTAGACTAAAACTTCAAATCAAAAACTTCTTGTAACAATAGTTAAAACACAATGTGACAAAACCTTAAAGACATTTTCTGCTTTGCACTTTGTTTGCAATTCTTCAGCACAGTCATTCATGATAGTATCATTTCCTCCTTTGCAGCTACAGGCCCTCACCATCTGCTGGAGAAGGCATCAGTAGTTTGAGCTTTTTAACCTCTTGACACCAATGACCTTGACTTTGTCATTTGACACAAAAAAATCTCTGCACTTGTTACATTTGCTGACTTTGATCAGGTGGAAAGCACATTTCCCAGTGGGAACAGTTTGGTCCTTTACATCAGGTATAGGAACCGTGCACTGGTACTGTGCATTTCTGCATCAAGCCACCTTGGGTTGTGAATGTCAACCACCCAGGCAGAGAACCAGTCGTCCATCACCACCTCTTGACAGCAGCCAATTAGCTGCCAGAGCCAAGTGCAATGTGGACGTCCCCTTTACCTTCTCCAAGTGCTGGGATCCTTAACACTGAGGTACCTGCATGCTGGATTCTGCACAGAGACATGCATCCCGTGTCTAAAATGTCACAACTGGATTGACCTCACAATGGAAATGCCATGGTTCTTCTGACTCTTCCCCAGTAACTGTTCATTAGACACAATCAGTCCACTAGTGCCCAAGGTTCCTCCACAGAGAGTACCAAAGACCTCTTGTACTCGCCAAGGGTCACTGGTTAATGTCCAAGTCTCTAAACCATACAGTAAGACAAAGTGTCAGGACCCGAAATACTTGGACCCTCGTTGTCCTGCAAAGATGTCAGTATCATCAAACACCTCTGTCCAGTGATGTCATGACTCCAGACACTCTTCCAGGCCTCCCTCACTCTCAAAGGACAAGGATCCAGAAACATGTTCAAAGGGAACACCTCAAAAGTCTTGCAGAAAAACAGACAAACAGTGCAAACATTTGATATTTTATATTTAATTAAGAAAGGAAACTGGAATGTGGCATCATAGCCTGTCAGGAGAACAACATGCAGATGAGGACAAATCTAAAGAACTGAACATTTACTGTTTAAAAATACAAGCAGCAGCCATAAATCCGGCAGAAAAGATGCCAATGTTGCTGTAGATAAAATCCATGGACCAGTCGAGCTCGTTCCTTCTGGAAGCTCTCCTCCTTCTCCTTAACTTTCTGCTTGTGAAGTTCTTTTTGAGCTTCCAGCTCTTCTTTGGCCTGATCGGCTTGGGCCACCAGCAGCTTCTTGGTCATCTGTTTTGGGCTTCCAGCATTTTCTGATAATGCTCCTCCTGGGCTGCCAGCATTCTGGTGTAATGCTCCTCCTGAGCATCCAAATTCTTCCTGCACTTTCCTCAAATTGTGCCATACTCCTCTGGTAAGCCTCCTTGACTTCAGCCACCTCTTCCCTCATCCTCTGCATCCCAGCTTCCATGTCTGTGAGTTGCACTTGGTCTATTTGAGGATTCAGACCACGTGACTCAAAGGAAGATATCTGAAAGAGATAAATAACAGAAAATGACATGGTTAATTGTTTACCATCAAATTTACCTGCAGGTTTTGTTAAAAAAAAAAAAGATATTTGTCTTCATAGTCCATGGGCCAAGCAGGTTTTCAGTCCCACTTCAGGAGACTAAACACCTACAATCCAGCCTCAGTATACCACAAAAAATGTATGGTGGCCGTCCCAGGGTGGCAGCTGTGTCCATGTAGGGGTCAGAGAAAGATTACAAAGGGATCAACATTTAAAATGCTTCATTCATATTGAAAAGTGAAGCACATTATTTGTCTGATCACAGGGATTCCAACAAGAGGTAGTTTGGACTGTCTGTGACTACATGTTATGGAGTTACCGTGTTTGATCATTACTTTGGAGACCAAACATTCAACACAGTCAGAACTGTAACATTTATTAATCCATGGATTGAAAGACTCAGAGATTCTGCTTCCACACAGCACTCACAGTACCTTTTACCTTTTGGTCAATACCTGACAGAAAATACAGTCCAGGATAAACATAATGGAGAACAAAATGAGCAAAAACTTATCATTCTGTCCTTAGATGTTTTAAATATGCAGTGATGCTCTTTCAGTATTTGTTGGAGGTGGAAAATTAATTTTGTTGTTGTCTGCTCGCTGCTGTGGTCACAGTGATGCTGTCAACTGTACAAACACTTGTAAAGTGCATTTATGTCCTTTGTGATGGGTTAAAGGTCACAGGACTTTATGACATATGATCCTTTGTTCTCATGGGCTTTGTGACATCATCAGGTGACATCATGTAATCTGTATCACTAATGATGATGGTGAAGATCTTAAAAAACCCAAATAAATGAATGTTTTAAAAGTTTGAGATGTTTCCCTCATTAAATGATTGATCTTTATTAAAATGGTCATTTTTATGTTAAACAATTTTGCTTTACATGTGAAATTTGTTGTAGATTGGTTTAATAAAAATGATTAAGTACTGGATAAATGCGGACTGATGTCAGCACTAAAATGTGACAGTGGGGTGGAATAGTGAACCTTTTGTTCATTTTGTCATAAAAGCACCACATTTTTCACAAACATTCAAAACTGGCTGTTTATTTTCAGATATTGAGGATATTCCTGGAACTGAGCTCAAATGACCTACAGGGGTCAGTGAAGAATTACACAGGGGTCAAAACTTAAAAAATGTTCCAGTCATATTGAAAGGTACACCATATTATTTGTCTGATCATAAAGATTCCAAAAAGGTATAGTTTGGACAATCTATGACTGAATGTTAAATTATGGGGTAAAAACAGCAAAAAGGATGACAAAGGTCAATTTCCATTTGTACAGGGGTCAAAAGTTAAAGGTGCTCCAGTTTTGGTAAAAAGTGATGCAAATTATTGGTTGAGTTAAAAGAGATAATAAATGGAATTATATCAAGATTAAATCACACACCAGATTTGACTCTTATCCATAATTTAGATCCATATGTATTTGGATTAATTTATGTTGCAGAGGCTGGGAGCCCAGGTTTTGAGATCTTTCCCTGATGAGTTGATTCATCAGTTATTTGTTGTGGATTGTTGTAATAAACATGATTAGGTACTCGATGAATATGAACTATTGTCTTGTCGGCACTAAATTGAGTGTATTTAACATTTGTCAGCTTCTTCAATTCTGCAGTTAGCCGTAATGCACTTGGTCTCCACTAGGGACAAAGAAGTTTGACTTTGACTTTTGTGGTGCCAGAAATAGCTCTTGTTTTGGAATGTGAATCTTCACAAACTTTGCACAGCAGTCAGTGACTTTAGTTTAATGCAGCATCTTTTAAACCGCTATGGAAGTTTTTATTCCTAGTTAATTAAACTTGTTGTGAAAGCTGTCAGGAGTTGGAAGCAACCCATTGATTGGTTCTGTGAAGATCACAGCATCATCTTGGTCAGGGTGGTTCAAACTGTCCTTGCCAACAAAAGCACCTAAACTGCTGGTTACCTCGACCCAACCAGTCTCACAGTCCAGACACGCTTTGAACAGAACACATCCTTGAGGAATGCCAGTATTCAGTGCAACAGATTTCTAGACTCGTCTTCCACACAGCACTCACAGTACCTTTACCTTTTTGGTAAATACTTGGCAGAAAATACAGTCCACGATAAACATCATGACAAACCTACCAGTCTGTCCTTAGATATTTAAAATCTGCAGTGATGCTTAAATTAATAATAATAATAATAAAATGAATTTGGTGTTATCTGCTCAGTGTTGAGGTTAGAATGAAGCTGTCAGCTGTACAAACACCTATAAAGTGTAACTGTGTCCAGTACTTTGCTGATGCACCTTTGGCAGCAGTTACAGCCTCAGGTCTTCTTGAATATGATGCCACAAGCTTGGTGCACCTATCTTTGGCTAGTTTGGTCCATTCCTCTTTGCAGCACCTCTCAAGCTCCATCAGGTTGGATGGGGAGCGTCAGTGCACAGACATTTTCAGATCTCTCCAGAGATGTTCACTCGGATTCAGGTCTGGGCTCTGGCTGGGCCACTCAAGGACATTCACAGAGTTGTCCTGAAGCCACTCCTTTGATATCTTGGCTGTGTGTTTAGGGTCATTGTCCTGCTGAAAGATGAACCGTCGTCCCAGTCTGAGGTCAAGAGTGCTCTGGAGCAGGTTTTCATCCAGGATGTCTCTGTACATTGCTGCATTCATCTTTCCCTCAATCCTGACTAGTCTCCCAGTTCCTGCTGCTGAAACAAAAAACACAAAACACTGAAGTCAAAATCTTTTTATTTACTTTTTCTCAAACAAGAGCTGAAAGTTGCAGTATTTAGCAACAAAACATGTTATTTCCATTTTTTTTAAACAAAGAAATAGAAATTTCTTATAAATACCTAAAGAAAGAGAAAACTGTAGAGTTCAAATTCAAAACAATAAAAACAAGTATTTACAGTACTATAGTTTGTATACATGGTACAGTAACATCAGAATGATACTGTACTTGACAGTACGACCCACTGAGTGGTGGCTGAGGTTTGGGTGGAGACTTTGTCCAGCTTCCCTCAGTGTGGGCCGTGTGATCACATGGTCCACCAAAGTTGCTCGAATTCCACCTGAAACATTTCTCCTTGTTGGTCTTCTTTGTCTTCCTTGTCCTCTTCCTCTTCCTGTGGGTCTTATCGCCTCCATGATTGCAGATTTGATGTTGTGTGGGCCGCTGAAGAGGAGGTACTGCTGGCCCACCACCACCAGAGGGCGCCCTGCTTGGAGTGCGGGCTCCAAGCACGAGAGGGCGCCAGAGGTAATCCTTCTCTGCAGTGTTTGGATTAATCCACGTTTTGATCTCTGTTTGCAGTCGTTTATTCCTGTGGGACAGTTTTGTCGGAGTGGCGTGTTGTGGGAACCGCGACGTCTTCGCCTCCCACTCCCTCCAGATAAGTGACTGACAGGAGCTGCTTGAGTGTATGATTGGAGGTGGAGGTGCTCCCTCCCATCAGTGTTGGACTGTGTATTACTGAGTGTGCGGACTCACACTCACACATCCTGTTTTTGCTCTCTGCCAGCAGTGCCAGGGTCGACAGCCGGGAACAGAGGCCACCTGGGGACTCGGGACTTGGCGGCTCCAGTGTTCTTCAGACCGTTGGTGGTGGAAGCCGTGTGGAGTACGGCTTCTCTCTCGTCGGGGGGGTCTCCTGTCTTCGAGCCTGCCACACGTCACCTGGTGCTAATTGACTGTGCATATTTTCTGTGTCTTTTCGTTGTGTAGCGTCACAACATTAAATTGTTACCTTTTGGTTTAGTCATTGTCCGTTCATTTGCGCCCCCTGTTGTGGGTCCGTGCTACGACACCTTCACAACATTTGACAAAATATCTTACATGAGCTCTATTTGTGGTGCCAAAGGTCAGACTGATTGGTGGTGAGTTTTCTGTGTGAGTGTTTTCAGGTGTTTGCATAAGTGTTTCCAATTACCAGTGTTGTATAAAGTACCGGAAAATCACACTTAAGTAAAAGTACAGTTACCCATTAAAAAATGACTTTGGTAGAAGTTCAAGTCACCGATTGAAATGCTACTCAAGTAAAAGTCTTAAAGCATCTAGTATTTATTGTACTTAAGTATGACAAGTAATGTACAACTAAATGTACTCAAGCATTGAAAGTAAAAGTACAAGTAAATGTTAATAATTAAAAATGGACTGATTTTTTTTATATTACAAAGTTTATCTAGGCTTGTAAATGACTGGTAGTATTAGTCAGAATACTGAAAATTGTGAACATCACACAAAAACACTTCAGAAACAAGGTTTCAAAACCTAAACGAGAGGAGGCTACTCACTAGGTGTTCACAAGAAACAATTATTTCTATATGTATTTATTTATTTTCATTGTTACATGGTTTTATCTTTTCTATTGTGTTTAGTTTCATTAGGTTCTTTTTGTCTCTTTCTCTAAAATTGTATTGTAACATTATTAGTCTTGTTGGGAAAGTGTAAGTACACGGACCCACAACAGGGGGCGCAAATGAACGGACAATGGAATAGGTCAAATAACAACACTTTACTGTTGCGAACGTGCACAACAAACACAACAGATTACACAATAGATCAAAGGTCAAATTACAAGGTGTCGTGTGGGCAGGCTCGAAGATAGGAGACGCCTGTCCAAAGCAGAACCGGAACCACACAATTTCCTCCGCCACCAGACCCCGGGAATACTGGAGCCGCCAAGTCCCGAACTCCCAGGTGGCCACTGCCTCCGCGTGTCGGACCTGGTACTGCTGGCGAGGAACACAAACACAATCTGCACGGCAGGGAAGCTACCTCCACCTCTCGTTGGAGAAAAAGTCTGTTATCACTCACAAAAATCACAAAAAGGGCTTTCTATCAAGTAGTCAGGCTGAGGATATTACCTTTCAGGTAGAACGATATCTCGGCAAAGAGGTGGAGATGATGTCTTGCTGATATACCGATGCAGATCAGATGAGTGGTGACAGCTGTCACAGGTGATGAGTGTCAGCTGTCACCCCGGCTGCTCTTGTGAGGCGGCAGCGCCCTCTGGTGCCTGGAGCCCGCACTCCAGGCAGGGTGCCCTCTGGTGGTGGTGGGCCAGCAGTACCTCCTCTTCAGCGGCCCACACAACAGGACCCCCCCCCTCAACGGGCGCCTCCTGGCGCCCGACCAGGCTTGTCCGGGTGGCGGCGGTAGAAATCGGCCAGGAGGGCCGGGTCCAGAATGAAGCTCCTCTTCACCCAGGAGCGTTCTTCAGGTCCGTACCCCTCCCAGTCCACCAAATACTGGAAGCCCCGGCCCATCCTACGGACATCCAAAAGCCGGCGCACAGTCCAAGCCGGCTCGCCATCGATGATCCGGGCAGGAGGCGGTGCCGGACCCGGAGTACAGAGGGGTGAGGTGTGATGTGGTTTGATTCGGGACACGTGAAATACAGGATGGATCCGCAGTGAGGCCGGCAGCTGAAGCCTCACTGCGGCTGGACTGATGACCTTCTGGATTTTGAAGGGACCGATGTAACGGTCCTGTAACTTGGGGGAGTCCACTTGAGGGGGATGTCCTTTGTCGACAACCACACCTCCTGCCCTGGCCGATACGCAGGGGCCGGGGTCCGCCGACGGTCTGCATGGGCCTTTGACCTCATCCGGGCCCTCAGCAAGGCAGAACGGGCGGCACGCCACACCCGACGGCACTTCCGTAGGTGGGCCTGGACCGAGGGCACACCGACCTCTCCCTCGACCACTGGAAACAAAGGCGGTTGGTACCCCAGACATACCTCGAAAGGGGAGAGGCCGGTGGCTGCGACACCTGGCTGTTATGGGCATACTCGATCCAGGCCAGATGGGTACTCCAGGCCGCCGGGTGCGCTGCTGTCACGCAACGCAGGGCCTGCTCCATCTCCTGATTGGCCCGTTCTGCTTGCCCGTTGGTCTGGGGATGGTACCCGGATGAGAGACTCACCGTGGCCCCCAGTTCCCGGCAGAAGCTCCTCCAGACGTGCGAGGAGAACTGGGGACCGCGATCTGAGATAATGTCCGTTGGGATCCCATGCAGCCGGACGACGTGGTGAACCAGGAGGTCCGCTGTCTCCTGGGCCGTCGGGAGCTTCGGGAGGGCCACGAAGTGGGCCGCCTTGGAGAATCGGTCCACTATCGTGAAGATGGTGGTGTTGCCCTGGGACGGCGGGAGACCCGTGACAAAATCCAGGCCGATGTGGGACCAGGGGCGATGGGGCACGGGCAGCGGCTGGAGCAGACCCGAAGCCCTACGATGGTCAGCCTTGCCCCTGGCGCAGGTGGTGCAGGCCTGGATATAATCCCGGACGTCGGCCTCTAGGGACGCCCACCAGAAGCGCTGCCGGACAACTGCCACGGTTCCTCACACCCCTGGATGACAGGAGAGCTTAGAGCCGCGACAGAAGTCCAGGACTGCAGCCCTAGCTTCTGGTGGGACGTAAAGTCTGTTCTTCGGCCCAGTTCCGGGGTCCGGGCTTCGTGCCAGGGCCTCCCGGACGGTTCTCTCTACGTCCCAGGTGAGGGTGGCCACGATAGTGGACTCCGGGATGATGGGTTCCGGTGGATCCGACAACTCCGTTTTGACTTCATCTTCATGTACCCGGGACAAGGCATCCGATCTCTGGTTCTTGGTCCCGGGACGGTAGGTGATCCGAAGTCAAAACGGCCGAAGAACAGTGACCAGCGGGCTTGCCTGGGATTCAGCCGCTTGGCGGTCCTGATATACTCCAGGTTCCGGTGGTCAGTGAAAACCGTGAATGGCACGGACGTTCCCTCCAACAGATGTCTCCACTCTTCAAGAGCCTCTTTCACCGCAAGGAGTTCTCGATTGCCGACGTCATAGTTCCGTTCGGCCGGGGTCAACCTGCGGGAAAAATAGGCACACGGGTGAAGGACCTTATCGGTCTTCCCGCTCTGGGAAAGCACAGCTCCTATCCCTGAGTCCGAGGCGTCCACTTCAACCACTAACTGGCGACTAGGATTGGGCTGCACCAGAACGAGTGCAGACGAGAAGCGCCGTTTCAACTCCTTGAACGCGGCATCGCAACGATCCTACCAGGTGAAGGGAACTTTTGGTGAGGTCAGGGCTGTCAGGGGGCTAACTACCTGACTGTAGCCCTTAATGAACCTCCTGTAGAAATTAGCAAAGCCGAGGAACTGTTGCAGCTTCCTACGGCTAGTGGGTTGGGGCCAGTCTCTCACCGCCGCAACCTTGGCCGGATCAGGAGTGACGGAATTGGGGGAGATGATAAACCCCAGGAAGGACAAAGAGGTGCGGTGGAACTCACACTTCTCGCCCTTCACAAACAGCCGGTTCTCCAACAACCGCTGCAGGACCTGACGTACATGCCGGACATGAGTCTCAGGATCCGGAGAAAGATGAGTATATCGTCTAGATATACGAAGACGAATCGGTGCAGGAAATCCCGCAAGACATCATTAACTAATGCTTGGAACGTCGCGGGGGCGTTTGTGAGGCCGAACGGCATGACCAGGTACTCAAAGTGACCTAATGGGGTGTTGAATGCCGTCTTCCATTCGTCTCCCTTCCGGATCCGAACCAGGTGATACGCATTTCTAAGATCCAGTTTAGTAAAGATTTTGGCTCCATGCAGGGGGGTGAACACGGAATCTAATAATGACAACGGGTATCGGTTGCGAACCGTAATCTCATTCAGCCCCCTGTAATCAATACATGGACGAAGTCCGCCATCTTTCTTGCCCACAAAAAAGAAACCTGCCCCCATCGGGGAGGTGGAGTTCCGGATCAGCCCGGCAGCTAATGAGTCCCGGATGTAGGTCTCCATTGATTCGCGCTCAGGCCGTGAGAGGTTGTACAGCCTGCTGGATGGGAACTCAGCGCCTGGAACCAAATCAATGGCACAATCGTACGGACGGTGCGGGGGAAGGGTGAGTGCCAGATCCTTGCTGAAGACGTCAGCAAGATCGTGGTACTCAACCGGCACTGCCGTCAGATTGGGCGGGACTTTGACCTCCTCCTTAGCCTGGGAACCGGGAGGAACCGAGGATCCTAAACACACCCGATGGCAGGTTTCGCTCCACTGAACCACCACCCCAGACGGCCAATCGATCCGGGGATTGTGCTTTAACATCCATGGGATGCCCAAAATCACGCGGGAGGTGGCAGGAGTTACAAAAAACTCAATCTCCTCCCGGTGGTTTCCAGACACCACCAGAGTTACTGGTGGTGTCTTGTGTGTGAGTAAAGGGAGGAGGGTGCCATCTAGTGCCCGCACCTGCAATGGCGTAGGAAGCGCCACCAGAGGGAGCCCTACCTCCTTTGCCCATCTGCTGTCTAGCAGATTCCCTTCTGACCCCGTGTCCACCAGTGCTCGGGCTTGAAGGGTTAAATCCCCGCTCAGGATTGTGACTGGGAGTCGTGTGGCAATTTGTGTGTGTCTCACTTGAATGTCTTGACCCCCCTTAGCCCAGTCTCTAAGGGCGAGTGTTGACGTTTTGGCCGTTTGGGGCAGTCTCTCTGTGTGTGCTCTGTTGAGCTGCAGAGAAAACACTCTCCACGGATCAGCCTTCCCATTTTGGCCCTGTGCGTCTCCCTAACAACGTCAACAGGGGGAGCTGTTGCCCCACAAAGCGCTGCGGCTGTGGAGCGTGGGGAGGGCGGCCCCTTTTCGAACCCGGAAGGGAGAGGGGCGGCGCGTCCTTTGCCTCGCTCCCGACGGCGTTCCTCTAACCGATTGTCTAATCGTATAACGAGATCAATAAGCCCGTCTAAATCCCGCGGTTCGTCCTTAGCCACCAGGAGCTCCTTTAGGACCAACGACAGTCCGTTTACGAAGGCGGCGCGGAGGGCAGTGTTATTCCAGCCGGACCTCGCAGCCGCGATGCGGAAGTCGACTGCATAAGCAGCTGCGCTCCGGCGCCCCTGTCTCATTGACAGCAGCACGGCTGAAGCAGTCTCTCCTCTATTTGGGTGATTGAACACTGTTCTGAACTCCCTCACAAACCCATCATATGTCAGAAGGAGCCGTGAATTTTGCTCCCAAAGCGCTGTAGCCCAAGCGCGTGCCTTGCCGCGAAGCAGATTAATTACATAAGCTATCTTACTAGAATCAGTCGCGTACATGACAGGACGTTGTGCGAAGACGAGCATAAGGAAGTCCGCGCACGTCTCCACACAACCTCCGTACGGTTCTGGAGGGCTTATGTATGCTTCAGGGGAAGGTGGGAGGGGTCGTTGAACGACCAGTGGAACGTCACTGTTACGCACAGGGTCGACATGAGGGACAGCCGCAGCAGCGCCCTGAGGGCGCGCCTCCACCTGCGCGGCGAGAGCCTCCACCCTGCGGTTAAGGAGGACGTTCTGCTCGGTCATTAAATCCAACCGAGCCGTGAAAACGGTGAGGATCCGCTGCAACTCACCGATCATTCCTCCTGCGGGCGCCTGTGCGCCCTGTTCTTCCATTGGCCGTTCAACAGCCGGTTGACGCCCCTCGGGATCCATGACGTTGGCCGAGATATCCTGTTGGGAAAGTGTAAGTACACGGACCCACAACAGGGGGCGCAAATGAACGGACAATGGAATAAGTCAAATAACAACACTTTACTGTTGCGAACGTGCACAACAAACACAACAGATTACACAATAGATCAAAGGTCAAATTACAAGGTGTCGTGTGGGCAGGCTCGAAGATAGGAGACGCCTGTCCAAAGCAGAACCGGAACCACACGATTTCCTCCGCCACCAGACCCCGGGAATACTGGAGCCGCCAAGTCCCGAACTCCCAGGTGGCCACTGCCTCCGCGTGTCGGACCTGGTACTGCTGGCGAGGAACAAAAACACAATTAAACGTGGGTGCGTCTGCACCCAGCAATCTGCACGGCAGGGAAGCTACCTCCACCTCTCGTTGGAGAAAAAGTCTGTTATCACTCACAAAAATCACAGAAAGGGCTTTCTATCAAGTAGTCAGGCTGAGGATATTACCTTTCAGGTAGAACGATATCTCGGCAAAGAGGTGGAGATGACGTCTTGCTGATATACCGATGCAGATCAGATGAGTGGTGACAGCTGTCACAGGTGATGAGTGTCAGCTGTCACCCCGGCTGCTCCTGTGAGGCGGCAGCGCCCTCTGGTGCCTGGAGCCCGCACTCCAGGCAGGGTGCCCTCTGGTGGTGGTGGGCCAGCAGTACCTCCTCTTCAGCGGCCCACACAACAAGTCTATTATTGTCTATTATGTAGACTATTATTGTTGTTGCTATTACCATATGAATAAAAAAAATACAATTTGACTCTTTTACGACAACAAACGCTGAGCCATTATTTATACAGAAAACAAATCAACACAAACGTACTGATGTGAACAGCTTAATGCTAACTTTAACATTAAAAACGGCATAGACATGCTAACGTGTTAGCATCGGCCCAGTTTTTAAGTTATAAAATACATCTATCAACTGTTTCAGAAGACCATAACAGGTTGGTTTAACATAAAAATGTTATATGGCTGGCAGGGCCTGGCTGCCGGTTTGTTTCTGTCTTTTGGTTTTCCTCCCAGGTGGCGTGCGTTTGGGACTGAGTGGCTGTGTTGCTGAGGCTGTCAGGACCTCACCCTGATCACCTGCGACTCGTCAGGACTCACAGCTGTGGTGCATCTGGATGGATTGGAACATGTTGGCATTTAAGACTGGAGTGCACAGTGTGGATTGGCCAGAGACTCGACCTTGTGACCAGACGGGTGAGATCGTCGTCTCGGGAGCCATCTCATCAGCAGCGGATGCTGAGAACGTCCAGGTTTGATGCACAGTCTGTGAAAGAGGAGGGGGTGAGGTTTCACGCTCGTCAGCACACTTCCTGAGGTACGTTAGATTTTGTGACTAACAGTTATACAGTCAGTAAATGTGGTGTCCCTCACACCTTATTGTATTGAGCTGTTTGTTAGTCATGTATCAGCTTCCACTGCAGTGGAGTTTTGTGAACTGGATGTTCCATGCCTGCAGGTTGGGAAGCTGATCAGTAATCAAGCCAGGAAGTGTTTGCTGTTTGTACATCTTTAAGTGTTCTGTGTGTAGAGTGTGGACTCACATAATGGTTCCTTCTTTCACAGACTCGGTTGTTGCGGCCACCTGGGGGGTGTCGGCGGGGTCCTTGGGTCCGAAACAGCTTCTGGCTCCGGACCGTTAGCGCTGCTGGGAGCGCACCACGCCAGGCCGCACCTTTTTGTTATTATATTATCACTGTTATGTATTAAATTCAGTTAGCCTTTGTACCGTGCTCTGCTTATTTCATACTGGGTCCTTCAAACGCTGGTCGGTTCTCCGAGCTGCGTCCGACACATAACAAAAAATATTAAATATTACTCACAGACATATGCTCTTCAGGGTTTCAGCAGGGAAAAATCAGGATAAAGCAAAATAAAAAACAATGAATCCATGAATCATAGATCGAAGCACTGCTTCAATCTGCGAATCACTGCTTCGATTGGTTCAAGCAGCAGAAAAGTTGATTACAGACCCGCTGCAGGTCTTTAATCAATGTAGCGAAATGATCATTTTCCTGTCAAACACCCCCCAAGTGCTCAACTGCAAAAAATCCTACCGGACATACCTCATGACTTCGTTGCAGTCACTAGTAATCAATTTTTTTTAAACAATTAAAAAAAACTCAAGTAAAGTACAAAGTCTCCCAAAACGTACTTAAGTACAGTAGTGAAGTATTTTTACTTCGTTACTATACAACACTGGACTCCAGTACTGCTTTTATCAAATTGGCGGGTGTCAGAGCTGAACTTTAATTTGTACCTCTGTTACTGTGCACGACCAGGCTGCTCTGGGTTTTTAATGGAAATACATTGGGATCGGACGGGACATTTTATCAGATGTGAGAGAAAAATCTGTTATACAAAATCCGTTCTACAAAATCCCATATATACGATGTTTATTACATGGAAAATGTGAATATCTGGTTTATACGATGACGGTTTAGGTGAGTTTTACTGTACTTGGGACTGAACAGTAAATTTACCTCTCAAAACGTTGATGATGAAGTCAACTTCCATCCCACATGGCTGACTTTATTTTCCCAAATTTTTCTTCTGTTCGGATCTTGAAGCCCTTGTTGTGTCTATTTGTGCCTCCAAATGCAGAGCAAATCAGCGTTTTCAGCAAAGAAAAAAATAAAATAGCTGGATTTCCATGCAGACAGATTAACAGCCAATGTTTTTTGGAACCAAGATGGCACTATGAGTCAAGTGAGTGTTTTTTTTTTTTCGACTTGTCATGTTGTTACTCTCTCATTTAAGGCACTCTAATTAAAACTACACCCCCTAAAACATAATCGCTTTGGTTCATTGATTACTTATGTGGCCTCAAGCATAAAGCTAGAGGTCTAGAATGAAAATGGTGCAGTTCAAAACTAGAAGTATTCCACCTTGCATGGCGTGATTCTATCTTAGACTATGAGCATGCACTACTGCCTAGAAAACGAGCTGACTACTCTGATTTGATTAACAAAAACAAGCATAATTCAAAGTTCCTGTTCAACACAGTGGCAACACTTATTCACAGACAACCACCTGTAAGTCGCTCTCCTTTCACAGCCCAAGATTTTGTGGATTACTTCAAGAAGAAAATAGATGGCATTACGTTAAATATATCCCAGCATGCCTTAATGCCCGGCCACTACACCCTGTTATTGACATCAGTGCCTTCAGTAATACATTACCTCGATTTACTGAATCTGATAGTATCTCACTGGGCGTGCTGGCGAACTTCTAACGTCGGCTAAAAGCACAACCTGCTTATTTGATTCTATACCAACAAAACTGTTTTAGGACCTGTGGCCCACTCTTGGGCCGACTGTGTTGGAAATTATTAATCTGTCACTAACCTTGGGATCAGTTTCTAACTGTTTCAAATCTGCAGTGATTAGACTGTTACTTAAGAAATCTAATCTTGACCCTAGTGTATTGAAAAATTTTAGGCTGATATCAAATCTATCATGATCTAAAATTCTGGAAAAGGTTGTTTCACAGGAGCTCATGGACCACCTTACTGAGAATAATGTCTTTGAGAATCAGAATCAGAATCGAATTTAATGCCAAGTCAGTTTACACATAAAAGGAATTTGAGTTGGTGTTATTGGTGCATAAACAATCAGAAAATGATGGTCTAGTGGTTAAGGCGTTGTGCTTGAGACCAGAAGGTCCTCAGTTCAAATCCTGGCCTGACTGGAAAATCACTAAGGGCCCTTGGACAAGGTCCTTAATCCCCTAGTTGCTCCCGGTGTGTAATGAGCACATTGTATGGCAGCACCCTGACATCGGGGTGAATGTGAGGCATTATTTGTAAAGCGCTTTGAGCGTCTGATGCAGATGGAGAAGCTCTATATAAACGCAGTCCATTTACCATTTAAAAAGAAGAAGTAAAAGAGTCAAATAGACAAAATTATATTCACAGTTAAATATAATGTGATGGAGTGGGACTGTATTATCATTGAAAAGCAGGTGATGTACAGATGTACAGTACCTTAGAGTGCAGGGACGACCAATCTGTGCTTTATGGTAGTGGGGGAGGGAGGCAGAGTAAGTGGGGGTCTCTGGCGTTGTTTATGAATCTTGCTGCAGATGTAAAGAAGCTGTTTGTGTGTCTTGACCAAAACGGTGAGAGGAGAGGATGGACTCATTGTAGTGTAGAAGTTCACCATCGATTTTGGCAGGTTGAACTTCCTCAGCTGCTGCAGAAAGTACATCCTCTGTTGTGCTCTCTTGATAACAGAGCTGACAATCAGCTCCCACTTGAGGTCCTAGGTGATGGTGATCCCCAGGTAATGGAAGGACTCCAGAATGGTGACAGGAATCACAGAGGGTGATGGGGCGGCCAGGACTGGGTTCTTTCTAAAGTCAGCAACCATCTACTGTCTTGAGGGCATTGAGCTCCAAATTGTTCTGTCTGCACAAAGACACCAGGTGGTTGCTCTTCCGTCTGTAGGCAGACTCGTCCCCATCCAAGATCAGTGAGGGTCGTATCATCCGCAAACTTCAGGAGGTTAACAGACTGGTGACTGGAGTTGCAGCTGTTTGTGTGCAGCAGTGTTGTCCAAGGTATTCCAGAAAGGGCCAAGAGAGTGCAGGTTAACATCACGTTGAGCAGATGGGAGGAGTTCATCAGTGAAATCACCTGCTGGAGTCAGTGGCTTTAAAGAAAACCTACCTAGTGTGTGGTCCTGTCTCTGGTTTTCAGGTAATACAAGGTTCCCATTTGGCTGCATGCCTGTGCTTACATTTTTTGTGGGTGGAAGCACAGGAACCAAGTATCAGACCTTTTAGCTCTCTGTCTTCTTGTCATTTTCTGTTGTCTCCATCATTTCTGATTTGGCAGAAAATCTTTGTATCATCAATAAACACATCCACCCGTGATGATACTGGCTGTGACAGGTCATTTAAGCAATGTATAAACAAGAGTGGCCCTAAGACATTACCTTGTGGCATACCACTTATTACTTCTTTCCACAATGATGCTGCTTGTCTCCAACATCTTTTCCTTGTGGCCCATGAGGAATGGTTTCAGCCAGCTGAGTACCTTCCATTGCTGCCATATCATGTGCAGCAGTCTTTTCTGTGGTGTTGTGTCACAGGCTTGTATAAAGGACATATAAACCACCTCTATCTCACCACCAGAGTTTGTATGGATGACCACTGTTCTTGGGCATTGAGCAGCTGCAGTGCTGGAAATTCTTCTTCTTTTCTGTGTTTGTGTAGATGCTGTGACATAAATATCTGGAACTTTAGTTGCAAAATATTTTTGATGCAACCCGTATTTTCAACGCAATAATCATTCAAAACAGTGATCACATTCACTTTTTATTCTGAGACAGTATCAACTCCCTGAAGGCAGAGACATATGAGGTAACATTCCCACCATCTTCTGCTCCCAGTGAACCCCCCCCCCCCCCCCCCAAAAAAAACCTGTTTGAGTTTCAACAAAAAGTCAAAGCTTCTGTCTGATGAGATGATCCATGGTGAATAAACTCTGTAAAGTTCCTGACAGCTCAAAGTGAATAAACATATAGAAGTTACTTTTTGTGAGGTGTTTTGACTTTGAATGCTTATTTCTTCCTGCAGGGTTCCTGCTCTCCCCGGGAAGAACCTAAGTGGATCTGGACCCAAGCACCCAGCTCTAGCCTGTTAGAAGCACAGTTATGAAGAAGGCTTGAATGGTTTCTGTAGTATTGGCTCTCTGCATGTTCACATGTGTGTGTGTGTGTGTGTGTGTGTGTGTGTGTGTGTGTGTGTGTGTGTGTGTGTGTGTGTGTGTGTGTGTGTGTGTGTGTGTGTGTGTGTGTGTGCGCACTTCTGTGTATCAGGTATGACGGGTATCCTGATGTGTGCTGCCGGCAGTCTTGCCACAGTTACTTTGAAAAAGTAATCCAATTACTGATTACTGATTACTCCTTGAAAAAGTAACTTAGTTACTTTACTGATTACTCAATTGTAAAAGTAAGTTAGATTACTAGTTACTTTTTTAGTTACTTTTCCCAGCTGCCGACAACAACCCTCTGCCACGTCAACATGACAATGATACCTGTTTTGCCAAAACTTACTTTATAGTCACTCTTTCTTGACTTCAATGAAAATAAATACTTCTTTTATAAAAAGTAAAATAAAGACCTCTTTCTTGACCTCATATTTAACTATTGACAGCACTGTAACAGTAAAACTTGCAATTTCGAACCTACATTGTTTATAAATGTAACTATTAAATTCATTCTAACATTTTTCTAACATTTAAAATCTCTCTAAATATTTTACTTGTTGAAATCATTATTATTTGAAATAGTATTAGTAGTTGTAGTAAAAAAAAGGCTTCAAAACTGGACCTTTAATCTAGGGGTGTTGTGTTGTGGGGGGGCACATCCTTGCCCCACGCCCCCATTCCATCTAGATTCGCCCCTGCTTTGGCGTTTGAGCACAAAGAATGGATAACATTTATTTATGCAGAAAACATGACCAGATTTACAGGTAAGAAAGTTTTATTGCATTTTCACATCATGTGGTCCTCAGAAAGAGTTTAGGTGCATTTGAGTGGAAAATAGTGTTAGTTGTTGACGCGTCGCGGAGGATCAGCTGTTTTTAACGAGACGATACGGAGCGGCTCAGCTCAGAATTCTAAATAAAGGAGGGGAAAAAGTATAAAAATGTCTTTGTAAAGCTCAGTGCAGGTGTGCTGATCACCGCGCTTTAAGAGGTGAGGACGAGTCGAGCAGCTGCAAAAAACCGTGGATGAAAAGCTCACAGCTCACTTAAAGTGGGCAGTTCAGTCGAACCCCGACCTCCTGCCCACAGACCAAGTTTAATGCTGCTATCGACCCACAATGAAAAATAATAGTAACGCACAGTGACATGGAGAAGTAACTTTAATCTGATTACTGATTTGGAAAGATTAACGCGTTAGATTACTCGTTACTAAAAAAAATGGTCAGATTAGAGTAACGCGTTACCGGCATCACTGGCTGCCGGTCTGCCAGTCTGTCTGACTCGGGCCCCAAAACCCATACTGCACCCGCCGCCCATCAACAAGGGCGACATGAAGCCAGTCCCAGGGATCAACAGCATGCGCCGCAAAACCAAGAAGAAGCACCTGAAGAGAGGTATGGCTATGGAATGAGGTCGGGCTCATGGAAAAGTACAGGAGAGGAAAATCAAGTCTGTAGTACAGGGGTCTTCAACTCCAGTCCTCAAGGGCTGGTGTCCTGGAACATTTAGATTTGTCACTACTTTAACGCACCTGAGTCAATTAATGAGGTTATTAGCAGCACTCTGGAGAAGTTGACTGCGTACTGAGGAGGTTATTCAGCCAGGTGATTCAGTGTGTTGGACAAGGGACACATCTAAAAGGTGCAGGTCACTGGCCCTCGAGGACCGGAGTTGAAGACCCTTACTGTAGTGTTTAAGTGGAAGAATAGGGCGTGGCCTAAAGGGAAAGAAACCAAACATCACCAGATTTTTTTTTTTCAGTCACCATGTTTGCTTAGTACCATATTTTCCAGAGAACATGTCACAACTCTTTATTATCGGCTCCTTAATTTGGGATTTTTGTGCATTATTGGAGCATACTTTTTATTACTGGTATTTATTCTTTTATTATCTATATTATAACAGCCAATAGCCTCTGTGTGTTTGCAGCTTTGATCACACCAAACTGGGCAGAGCTGACATTTTCCGTTTGGTATATTTATGTATTTTGGGTCAAGGATGAACGCTGCAAAAATGGAAAGTTGATAGGACAAATATATTTGGAGAAATTACCAATTATAACTAACCAGTAAACAATGGACATTGTGCTGCAATGCACCATGGGAGTTCGGGGTTTTGAGGTTTAAAATATTGTTATTATGGGTTATGTTAGTTTAACAGTGCTGTTAGTGCTATTGATTTATTGTGTTTTGTGGTTTAACTAATTTAGTCAGTTCAGATGAGTGTTATGTTGCTCTTACCACGAGTGACTTAAGTCTCATGTTGGTACCACGAGTAGTTTTAATGTCTTCAGCCACTGTCTTTTTTTTTTTTTTTTGTCAAATTAAAAGCACCTGCTTACAGCAGCTGTGCATGCGTGTGTGCGTGCAACTTCTATGACAGACAAATTGTGGACAGCTGACATTTGCTGTTTGGTATGCTTAGGTATTTTAAGGATGAACATAGCCAAAATGGAACATTGACAGGACTAATGTTCGTGGAGAAGCTATGGATATTAGCTCGCAACACTGAACAATGGATGTTGCTAACTACTTTCTGGACTCACACGTCATTCCAGCAAGGGGCAGTAATAGGCCGCAAGCTGAGCCCCATTTTCGTTCAGTTGCGTTCCTGTTATGTGGGCCGCTGAAGAGGAGGTACTGCTGGCCCACCACCACCAGAGGGCGCCCTGCTTGGAGTGCGGGCTTCAAGCACGAGAGGGCGCCGGACCCTGAAGAAGTGACAGCTGTCATTCATCCCCTGCACCAGCTGTCACTCGTTCATCATCAGCATCACCATCTTAAAAACCGGATCGGAACTCCACCTCCTCGCCGAGAAATCGACTACCGTAAGGTAATTTCTCTGCTGACTCATACGTTGAGTAATAACCTGAACTTTTGTTGCAGCCGGTATCCTGTGGTGTTCGCCCTTATCTGGGAAGTGGCGTGGAGCGTGACGACGACAACCGCGCTACAGATAAGTGGTCACACCAGGAGCTGCACGAGTGTGTGATTCGGAGGTGGAGGTTCTCCTCCTAACTGTGTACAGACTATAGACCACTGAGTGTAAGGAGTTACACTCATTCATCTTTTCTCTGCTTTCTGCCAGCAGTACCAGGGTCGACAGCCGAAGACAGAGGTCACCTGGGGATTCGGGACTTGGCGGCTCCGGTGTTCTTCAGACCGTTGGTGGTGGAGGCCGTGTGGGACGCGGTCTCTCTCTCGTCGGGGTCTTCTATCTTCGAGCCTGCCCACACGTCACCTGGTGTTAATTGACTTTGCAATTTCTGTACATTTCGTTGTGTATTGTCACAACAGTAAATTGTTACCTTTTGGCTTACTCATTGTCCGTTCATTTTGCGCCCCTGTTGTGGGTCCGTGCTACGACACCTTCCCAACAGGATTTCTCGGCCAATCGTCATGGATTCCGAGGGGCGTCAGCTCGAGCGTGAACGGCCAATGGCAGAGCCAGGAGCGCAGGCGTCAGCAGGAGGCGTGTTGGGTGAGCTGCAGCAGATCTTAACCGCCTTCACGGCTCGGTTGGATTTAGTGACCGAGCAGAATGTCCTCCTTAATCGGAGAGTGGAGGCTCTCGCCGCCAGGGTGGAAGCGCACGATCAGGGCGCTGCTGCAGCTCCTCCTCTGGCTGGTCCTGGGCCTGAATCAGACGTACCACTGGTCGTTCAACAAACCCCCCCCACCATCCCCTGAAGCTTACATAAGCCCTCCGGAGCCGTACGGGGGCTGTGTCGAGACGTGCGCGGACTTCCTCATGCAGTGTTCGCTCGTCTTTTCACAGCGCCCTGTCATGTACGCCTCAGATGCTAGCCGGGTAGCTTATGTTATCAATCTGCTTCGAGGAGAGGCACGCGCATGGGCTACGGCGCTTTGGGAGCAGAACTCACGGCTCCTAACGTCTTATGCTGGGTTTGTACGGGAGTTCAAACAAGTGTTTGATCATCCTAACAGAGGCGAGACTGCTTCAAACGTGCTGCTGTCGATAAGACAGGGGCGCCGTAGCGCAGCCGAGTATGCAGTCGACTTCCGCATCGCGGCAGCGAGGTCTGGCTGGAATAACGTTGCGCTCCGCGCCGCCTTCGTAAATGGACTGTCACCGGTCCTCAAGGAGCACCTACTGGCGAAGGAGGAACCGTGGGATTTTGACGGGCTTGTCGATTTGGTTATACGCTTAGACAACCGTTTGACTGAGCATCGTCGGGAGCAGGCCGGGGGGGCGTGACCGGGCACGAGCCGTCCCTCCCCCTTCCGGTTCCGATAAGACGTTGTCCCCACGCTTCACTGCCAGAGGGCCCCGTGGGGCTACAGCTCCCCCTGCTGAGGAGGCTATGGACACGAGCAGGGCCAAAGTAAAATTAAGTGACAGACAAAGGAGACTGGCCCGCGGGGAGTGTTTTGTCTGCGGCTCTTGTGAGCACATGCAGAGGGACTGCCCTGAACGGTCAAACTACAAATGCCCGTCCTTAGAATCTGGGCTAAGGGTGGGCCATAACACACACGCGGAAAGACCCCACAGATCGGCACGAATCCCAGTAACAATCCTTTGTGAGGAGTTAACCCTTCACGCCCCAGCACTGATAGACACGGGGTCAGAGGGGAATCTGCTGGACAGCAGATGGGCAAGGGAAGTAGGGCTCCCTCTGGTGGCTCTGCCGGCACCATTGCAGGTGCGAGCACTAGATGGCACCCTGCTTCCATTGATCACACATCAGACACAACCAGTGACATTGGTTGTGTCTGGGAATCACAGGGAGGAGATAGTGTTCCATGTAACACCATCTACCTCCCGAGTGATTTTGGGCTTTCCATGGATGGTGAAGCACAATCCCCGGGTTGATTGGCCGTCCGGGGTTGTGACGCAGTGGAGCGAAGCCTGCCACCGGGAGTGTTTAGGATCCTCGGTTCCCCCCGGCACTACAGCTAATGAGGAGGTCAAAGTCCCCCCCAATCTATCGGCGGTGCCAGAGGAGTACCACGATCTTGCTGACGTTTTCAGCAAAGATCTGGCGCTCACTCTTCCTCCGCACCGGCCGTACGATTGTGCCATCGATTTAGTCCCGGGCGTTGAGTACCCGTCCAGTAGGTTGTACAACCTCTCACGTCCGGAACGCGAATCAATGGAGACCTACATCCGGGACTCCTTAGCTGCCGGGCTGATCCGAAACTCCACCTCCCCGATGGGTGCTGGTTTCTTTTTTGTGGGCAAGAAAGACGGCGGACTCCGTCCATGCATTGATTACAGAGGGCTGAACGAGATCACGGTTCGCAACCGATACCCGTTACCTCTGTTAGATTCAGTGTTCACGCCCCTGCATGGAGCCCAAATCTTTACGAAATTGGATCTTAGAAATGCGTACCACCTGGTTCGGATCCGGAAGGGAGACGAATGGAAGACGGCATTCAACACCCCGTTAGGTCACTTCGAGTACCTGGTCATGCCGTTCGGCCTCACTAACGCCCCCGCGACGTTCCAAGCTTTGGTAAATGACGTCTTGCGGGACTTCCTGCATCGGTTCGTCTTCGTATATCTGGACGATATACTCATCTTTTCTCCGGACCCTGAGACCCATGTCCAGCATGTACGTCAGGTCCTACAGCGGTTGTTGGAGAACCGGCTGTTTGTGAAGGGCGAGAAGTGCGAGTTCCACCGCACTTCTTTGTCCTTCCTGGGGTTCATCATCTCCTCCAACTCCGTCGCCCCTGATCCGGCTAAGGTTGCGGCGGTGAGAGATTGGCCCCAACCAACAAGCCGCAGGAAACTACAGCAGTTCCTCGGTTTTGCAAATTTTTACAGGAGGTTCATCAAAGGTTACAGTCAGGTAGTTAGCCCCCTGACTGCCCTGACCTCCACCAAGGTCCCCTTTGCCTGGTCGGATCGGTGCGAAGCCGCGTTCCAGGAGTTGAAACGCCGGTTCTCGACTGCGCCAGTTCTGGTGCAGCCTGATCCTGATCGCCAGTACGTAGTAGAAGTGGACGCCTCTGACTCAGGGATAGGAGCCGTGCTGTCCCAGAGCGTGGAGGCTGATAAGGTTCTCCATCCTTGTGCCTTTTATTCCCGCAGGTTGACCCCAGCTGAACGGAACTATGACGTTGGCAATCGGGAACTTCTTGCGGTGAAGGAGGCCCTTGAAGAGTGGAGACACCTGCTGGAGGGGGCTTCGTTGCCCTTCACGGTTTTCACTGACCATCGGAACCTGGAGTACATCCGGACCGCCAAGCGGCTGAACCCCAGGCAAGCCCGCTGGTCTCTGTTCTTCGGGCGCTTTGACTTCCGGATTACATACCGCCCCGGGACCAAGAACCAAAAACCAGATGCATTGTCCCGGGTGCACGAAGAAGAAGCCAAAGCGGGGCTGTCAAACCCCACCGAGACCATCATCCCCGAGTCCACTGTCGTGGCCGCCCTTACCTGGGACGTGGAGAAGACCGTCCGGGAGGCCCTGACCAGGAGCCCGGACCCGGGGACTGGCCCCAAGGACAGACTGTACGTCCCACCAGAGGCAAGAGCTGCCGTATTGGACTTCTGTCACGGGTCCAAGCTCTCCTGTCATCCCGGGGTGCGTAGGACCGTGGCAGTAGTCCAGCAGCGCTTCTGGTGGGCGTCCCTGGAAACCGACGTCCGGGACTACATCCAGGCCTGTACCATCTGCGCCAGGGGCAAGGCAGACCATCGGAGGCCGACGGGCCTCCTCCAACCCCTGCCGGTGCCTCATCGCCCCTGGTCTCACATCGGCCTGGATTTCATCACGGGCCTCCCGCCGTCCCAGGGCAACAACGTAATCCTCACGATAGTGGACCGGTTCTCCAAGGCGGCCCACTTCGTGGCCCTCCCGAAGCTCCCGACGGCCCAGGAGACGGCAGACCTCCTGGTCCACCACGTCATGCGGCTGCATGGGATACCGTCGGACATCGTCTCGGATCGTGGTCCCCAGTTCTCTTCACAGGTGTGGAAGAGTTTCTGCAAGGAGCTGGGGGCCACCGTGAGTCTCTCGTCCGGGTACCACCCCCAGACCAACGGCCAGGCAGAGCGGGCCAACCAGGAGTTGGAGCAGGCCCTTCGGTGTGTCACCTCCGCACATCCGGCGGCCTGGAGTCACCATCTGGCCTGGATCGAGTATGCCCACAACAGCCAAGTTTCGTCTGCCACCGGCCTCTCCCCTTTTGAGGTGTGTTTGGGGTACCAGCCCCCATTATTCCCGCTGGTGGAGGGAGAGGTCGGTGTGCCCTCGGTCCAGGCCCACCTTCGGAGATGTCGCCGGGTGTGGGCGGACCGCCCGCTCTGCCCTGTTAAAGGCCCGGACGAGGGCCAAGTCCCATGCCGACCGCCGACGGTCCCCGGCCCCCACGTTCCAGCCCGGGCAGGAGGTGTGGCTCTCGACCAAGGACATTCCCCTCTGTGTGGACTCCCCCAAACTGAAAGACAGATACATCGGACCCTTCCCAATCCTCAAGATCATCAACCCAGCCGCGGTGAAGCTCCGACTCCCAGCTTCACTGCGGATCCACCCGGTATTCCACGTGTCCCACATAAAGCCTCACCACACCTCGCCCCTCTGTGCACCTGGACCTACGCCGCCTCCTGCCCGGCTCATCGACGGGGAACCTGCTTGGACGGTCCGCAGGCTCCTGGACGTCCGTCGTAAGGGCCGGGGGTTCCAATATCTGGTGGACTGGGAGGGGTATGGACCTGAAGAACGCTCCTGGGGGAAGAGGAGCTTCATCCTGGACCCGGCCCTCCTGGCCGAGTTCTACAGCCGACACCCGGACAAGCCCGGTCGGGCGCCAGGAGGCGCCCGTTGAGGGGGGGGTCCTGTTATGTGGGCCGCTGAAGAGGAGGTACTGCTGGCCCACCACCACCAGAGGGCGCCCTGCTTGGAGTGCGGGCTCCAAGCACGAGAGGGCGCCGGACCCTGAAGAAGTGACAGCTGTCATTCATCCCCTGCACCAGCTGTCACTCGTTCATCATCAGCATCACCATCTTAAAAGCCGGATCGGAACTCCACCTCCTCGCCGAGAAATCGACTACCGTAAGGTAATTTCTCTGCTGACTCATACGTTGAGTAATAACCTGAACTTTTGTTGCAGCCGGTATCCTGTGGTGTTCGCCCTTATCTGGGAAGTGGCGTGGAGCGTGACGACGACAACCGCGCTACAGATAAATGGTCACACCAGGAGCTGCACGAGTGTGTGATTCGGAGGTGGAGGTTCTCCTCCTAACTGTGTACAGACTATAGACCACTGAGTGTAAGGAGTTACACTCATTCATCTTTTCTCTGCTTTCTGCCAGCAGTACCAGGGTCGACAGCCAAAGACAGAGGTCACCTGGGGATTCGGGACTTGGCGGCTCCGGTGTTCTTCAGACCGTTGGTGGTGGAGGCCGTGTGGGACGCGGTCTCTCTCTCGTCGGGGTCTTCTATCTTCGAGCCTGCCCACACGTCACCTGGTGTTAATTGACTTTGCAATTTCTGTACATTTCGTTGTGTATTGTCACAACAGTAAATTGTTACCTTTTGGCTTACTCATTGTCCGTTCATTTTGCGCCCCCTGTTGTGGGTCCGTGCTACGACACCTTCCCAACAGTTCCCACTTCAAGTGGACTAAAAAATAAGCATTTTTACTTCGAAAAACTGCTGAGATATAGCACAGGCAAAACGTTTAACTCACAACTCCTGCCAGTTTTAAAGTTTAACCCGCTTTTATGCTGAACTATTTAGTCTGAGGTCGAGAGCAGTGATTTTGAATGTTGACCAATCAAAGTGCTTGTTTGTGTCACATGATCTTCAACATGGTGGCGCCCATGGCAAGTTGAAACGCATGTAATGGCATCACAAAAAGTGGGTTTAAAATACTTTATGCACTTCAAGCATGTCACAAAAGGGATTATTATTAGATAAAATGTACTGTACAAACATGATTATCATTTATTATCTTTTTTTACATCTGCTCTTATTTGTATCTTAAATTCTGCAAACTGTTTCTCTCAGATATTCCCAGATATATAGCACAGCTGCAGGAGCCAGGTCAGCCTGTTTACAGTTTGACATTTAGCAAGCTTCAGCAAAACCACTCACTCTGTACCTAAGATCGGAATGATTCAGTTGATTGCAAATGTATCTGCACATGACTAATAGCACATGTTGTAACCGTGAACTCATGTAGCCCCCCACCCTTATCTTTGTTTTTTACACACAATAAAAGGGCCTCGCACAGAATGACACAGTTGGAGAACTGCACTTACAAGCTGCCAAGTTCTGCTGTGTCTCCCCTTTGCAAAGCTCACTAAAGACATCTCAACTCTCTCTCTGAGTTATTTCTTGTATGTCTAGGCGAGGTCAAACCTGACAAGCCTGACTCTGCCTTTACTGCTCGTAGATGGAGCAAATATCAAGAATGTCTACAGACATGGCTGAAAGTGGACGATGAGTGCCACAGTGTTGCCCAGAGTCACGAGCACAGCTCATCTGTCAGCTGCACTGACAGATGAGCTCGGCTGTGATCATGAAGAGGGAGACACACGTATCCTTCTTCATTCCAAACATGCAAGCAATACACACAGTAGCATTGTGATTCACAGTCCTGATACAGACGTGGCAATCATAGCTCTGGCTCTCAACCAGGACATTCATGCCCATTTGTACTTTGTTACAGGAGTAAAGAACAAAGCACGTATAATAGATCTAACCAAGGCAGCATCAGAGTTTGGGCTGAAAGTGTCTGCTACTATGATCGGTCTTCATACCTTCACTGGTTGTGATTCAACATGTGCATTTTACAGGAAAGGCAAACGGAAAGCACTTTCTATTATGACAGCATCAGAGGAGTTTAGCAGTGCCTTCATTCAGCTTGATCATCAATTTAGCCCACCAGAGTCACTGATTGACTGACTGCCTTGAAACATTTGTCTGCCACCTCTGTGGGCAGCCTAAATCGGACGGAATCAACAATGCAAAGTACTAAATCTTCTGTCTTGCATCATCTTCGCCATGTGAACAGAGTATGCCTCCTACAAAGATTGCTCTGATTCAGCACACAAGGTGTGCTTTATACCAAGCTGCAATTTTTCGGCGCTCGCTACAGCCTGTCAACAATCCCCCATCCCCTGATGATTATGGATGGACTTTGTCAAACAATGAGCTGTCCATCAGATGGATGACAGAACCCCCAGCTCCAGAATCTGTTCTGGAAGTTGTAAGCTGCAAATGTGCTAGAAGTCGCTACGAAGATTTGCAGTGCAGCTGTCACAAGTCAGGTTTGTTTTGCACCGATCTCCGTGCCTGTGTAAACTGTGTGAACATCACTGAAACCAGACCAGAGCAGCAGTTGCAAGAGGGTGATGACAGTAATGATGAGGATGATGTGTTTGGGTAACAGACATCAAAAAATTCTATCAAGAAATCCAAAAATTCCAGAGAAACTTTTAAGATGTAAGATGTAAGTTTTTAAACACTTCTTTATCCTGAGAGCAGCAATTCTACCATTGATTACTTTTCACTGTTCACTAGTACGGCATTTCTTCTGTACAGCGTTATACCAGGATTAATACTCAGAAGCATATTTAATTTTATGATTACTAAACCCCATATCATTTCGAAGTTAATCACTTGGAAGTTGATGACACCTTATGTAATAACATCAACATTGCTCTTCAAGGTGTAACAATATAGGAGCCCATAGATGTGTAATGTGAATCCATTATGAGGATAGAGAAGTTTCATTTCCAACTAAGTTCCATTTTTGTCAATAAACTTTTATTATGAATTTTATTTTTCCATGACATACATTAGAAATTAGATGTAGTTATAGGTAAGAAACCATTTTACAAAGCTTCCTAGTTCATGACACTATGCTTGGGACTACAGCTTGGGACTCCGATGTGGGCGGTCACATCTCCTCCACTCTCCTTATCTCTGCTTTCTACTTTAACCTTCAAGTCCCTACTTCACCAGACTGTGAATTCCTCAAATTATATTGGATACTGGATCTATTAGACAACTATTGGATTTACCATGGTATTGATGAGCTGGTCTCTGAATGCTAATGACACCATTTTTTCTGCAAGAAGGTCAGGATCGGGGGATCCTAACTGCGGGCTATGTTCTCGACTCCTGGGGCTCTTGGCTTGTGGAATGCTTTGCACCTTTCTCTGTTGAGGATGTCAATGATTTATTCATTTTTGGTCTTATGGTAGCAGGGCTGGTACTTTTTGGAACCGAGTACAGTGATTGAAAATATCAGCCCAGCTTCAGGGCGAATACTGCCATGAACACTACTGGCCACTAGATCAATCAATCAATCAATCAATCAATTTTTTTTTATATAGCGCCAAATCACAACAAACAGTTGCCCCAAGGTGCTTTATATTGTAAGGCAAGGCCATACAATAATTATGTAAAACCCCAACAGTCAAAACGACCCCCTATGAGCAAGCACTTGGCTACAGTGGGAAGGAAAAACTCCCTTTTAACAGGAAGAAACCTCCAGCAGAACCAGGCTCAGGGAGGGGCAGTCTTCTGCTGGGACTGGTTGGGGCTGAGGGAGAGAACCAGGAAAAAGACATGCTGTGGAGGGGAGCAGAGATCGATCACTAATGATTAAATGCAGAGTGGTGCAGTAGATGGCAGTAGTGACCTTGAAAACCTGCCAAAACAATATCCCAGATAATCCGTGTGTCTGCTACGTTTAAGTTGTGTGGTATTTAATAAACGCAAACACAATAACAACGTCTATAAACCCAGAGGATATAGTCACAAGAGTTTTAGGCACTAGAGTTTAATGCTGTTGTCCGTGGAGCCTGATCAGAGTGTCTGAAATGCATTTCTCATGTCGTGAACGTACTGAGATTACCCTATCCTTCCCATAATGCACCTGGATGCAGCATGTCCACACTAAAACCTTAAAAATTAGCTTTAAAACTAAATCATATATCTGATATTTTCACTTTATAAAACTTCAGACGTGATGTTAATTTAAATAACTTGTCCAAAATTAAAGTGAGGAAAATAAGTATTTGAACACCCTCCGATTTTGCAAGTTCTCCCACTTAGAAATCATGGAGGGGTCTGAAATTTTCTTCTTAGATGCATGTCCACTGTGAGAGACATAATCTAAAAAAATCGGGAAATCACAATGTATGATTTTTTTTAATAATTTATTTGTATGTTACTACTGCAAATAAGCATTTCAACACCTGTGAAAATCAATGTTAATATTTGGTACAGTAGCCGGTTTCCTGTAGTTTTTCACCAGGTTTTCACACACTGCAGCAGGGATTTTAGTCCACTCCTCCATACAGATCTTCTCTAGAGCTTTCAGGTTTGGAGTTTCAGCTCCCTCCAAAGATTTTCTATTGAGTTCAGGTCTGGAGACTCACCAGGCCACTCCAGGACCTTGAAATGCTTCTTACGAAGCCTCTCCTTAGTTGCCCTGGCTGTGTGTTTGGGGTCATTGTCATGCTGGAAGACCCAACCATGACCCATCTTCAATGCTCTTACTGAGGGAAGGAGGTTGTTTGCCAAAATCTCATAATACATGACCCCATCCATCCTCCCTTCAATACGGTGCAGTCGTCCTGTCCCCTTTGCAGAAGGCACCCCCAGAGTATGATGTTTCCACCCCCATGCTTCACGGTTGGGATGGTTTTCTTGGGGTTGTTCTCATCCTCTAAACATGGTAAGTGCAGTTGATTCCAAAAAGCTCTATTCTGGTCTCATCTGACCACATGACCTTCTCCCATGGCTCCTCTGGATCATCCAGATGGTCACTGGTGAACTTCAAACAGGCCTGGACATTTGCTGGCTTGAGCAGGGGGACCTTGCTGTTCTGCAGGATTTTAAACCATGACAGCATCATGTGTTACTAATGTAATCTTTGTGACTGTGGTCCCAGCTCTCTTCAGGTCATTGACCAGGTCCTCCTGTGTAGTTCTGAGCTTCCTCAGAATCATCCTTACCCCACAAAGTGAGATCTTGCATGGAATCCCAGACCGAGGGAGATTAACAGTCATCTTGTGTTTCTTCCACTTTCTAATAAATAATCATAACAGTTGTTGTCTTCTACCAAGCTGCTTGCCTGTTGTCCTGTAGTCCATCCCAGCCTTGTGCAGGTCTACAGTTTTGTCCCTGGTGTCCTTAGACAGCTCTTTGGTCTTGGCTATGGTGGACAGGTTGGAGTGTGATTGACTGAGTGTGTGAACAGGTGTCTTTTATACAGGTAACAAGTTCAAACAGGTGCAATTAATACAGGTAAAGAGTGCAGAATAAGAGGGCTTCTTAAAGAAAAATTAACAGGTCTGTGAGAGACAGAATTCTTGCTGGTTGTGTAAAGAATAAATGAAAATATATGCTATTGTACTCATAATTAGCTTTGCATGCTAACAATGCTAAGAGTTACCAAACTGAATAAAAGGTTTTGTGTTCATTATTTTCAAAAAGTAACAAATGTTTAGAACTATGCACACCATGCTGGTTTAAATGAACTAGGTACTGTATTGAATGAAGTTGAACAGAGTGTATACTTGTGCCATAATGTGTTTAAGGGTTTTATCATGATGTCAAATGAATGAAAATGTGTATGACTATGCTTTGATAGGTGTTCAACTGATTTATGATGGTTTTGAAATGATACAATATTATACGGTTTGATTAATGATTGTAATATGTGCTTGTGATGAATTGTATTGAACATGTTAAACTGCTGACAGATTTGTTGACTCTCAAATCAGTAAAGTGTTTTGGTTTAAGGTTTTCATAAATAACATGTGCTTAAGTCGGGTGTAACATGTTGGTTTAAAACATGTCAGACATTGACCATTTTAATAAAGTCATGACTAATGCCTGACATGATGTTTCATGATATGTTCAAAGGTCATGAGGTCAAGATATGTACTGCAAATAATATTGTTGTTGCCTCTGTTTATAATCAAATGGTTTGTACATTTATGTTTGAACTATGCTGATCAATAATGAACAGTTGAACGACTGTATTGTTCAAAATTAATTGCTGCTTCTGCATTCTGTAAAATGTGAGTGATTTCATACTTTGACTGTATGAAAGAACTTTGCTCCCAGAGGGAAAACAATGACATTGTTATTTTTTATCTGAAGCCAACCCTGAGAGTGTCTGTAGAGACAATAACGCCACTAAACTGAACACATGGACCTGTTCTCATATGGAGCTGAAAACAAGAAAACAGTGATTCTTTAACACATATACATACACACATACCTATGCACTCAACAAAAATATTTGTATATTTTTATTGAGTGTATATATATATATATATATATATATATATATATATACATATATATATATATATATATATATATATACATATATATATATATATATATATATATATATGTATAATATATATATATATATATATATATACATATATATATATATATATATATATATATATATGTATATATATATATATATATATATATATATGTATATATATATATATATATATATATATATATATATATATATATATATATATATATATATATATATATATATATATTATATATATACAGTCCCGGCGCCAGAAAAAAAATATTAAGGGGGCGATGAGTTTATCACAGGGGGTGGGGTCGCTCTCCCTCCCCCCCCCCAAAAAGTGCACAGGCTACACCGTTGTAAGAGACTGACTGAGTAAGAGTAAAGAGTGATGACAGTATTTTTTTTAATTATTATTTGAACGTATAGACCCTCGGTCAAGTGATCTCCTGCATACCACAGAGCCGGTGTTCTGTCGAGATGAGGAAGTGTGCGTGCCGTGGCGGAGGTGCGTCATCGAGGTGAGGTTCCTCACGTAACTGCATATGTGTGCACTGAAAATATTACTTGACGAAGTTCGCTTATTTTGATGGGCAAGTAAATGTGTAAATTGTTCATCCAAACGTAGTAATGTATAAAATCTACTCGCTATAAAACGATAAGTATTTTTAACCTGGAGTTAGCTTATTTCGACATACAGTTATGCTCCTTATGTAAAATACAGAAAATGTTTTACTTACTAGACTATAAATACACTGAATACAATTAATAAAATAAAAAAACTTTGACGGAAAAAACAAACAAAAAAACAAAACAAAATGCGCGTTCGCAGTTGCACGTCCCGCGAGTTACATCATCTCTCCATCTGCAGTTGCGTGAGGCATCTCATCTCAACGGGACACCTGCCCCTGGCTTAGGTAGTATAGTCAAGTGCTAAGGGCGCAATGACCACTAGAGGGCACAGCAGCGCCAGAAATTGGGGAGGAAAAAAATTTCCACTATTCTTAAAGGTGGTTGGTTTTATTATGTATTAGTTTAACTGTTTGGGAAAGCCTATAATAATTATAATGACAATGATTCTATGTTACTTTAGACGCTCCCTGCCCCTTCCACAACCCCCCTCTGATGAATCAGACTTTACCTGCTGCTTGGGGGATTGGTCGTTTTTGTTGCTGCTATTGTAAATGCGTCATATCAACCAGCCAAACTGAAACAACGTCAAGATGGACAATGTCAAAACGTCCCAAACTGTCTAGTGCTCAGGGGAGGAAAAAAAAGAAAAGAGGAGGAAAAACGCAACAAAGACCAAGGTAATGTTACAGTAAAGATGATGCCATGACGATTATTTCCTTTTGCAGAAAGAATATTAATTGAGAACGTCATTAACTATTAGCATATCATATAGCAATCAATAAATAGCGCTAACTGTGTCAGTTTATGGAAGCAGAGACTTATTTCTAGCAATATCTGACTGACTTTGATAGAAGGGCCAAAGCTATAACAGAAACTAATAATGTAATTGCCTCCCCCTTACCTTCCTCAGGTAAATGTATGTTGATCAATTAGATTATCCACCAGGTGTTATGTTGTTCTGTATCATGTAATTTGACATCTGGTTAGCTAAAAGTTTTCCCAGACTTTAATACTCTATTAATCAAAATGCTATTTATTTGCAACTCCTGTATCTACAGTTGTAAGCCTGTTGTTCATAGTGTCTAAAGTGTGTTTATAGTGTTAAACTTTCTCCCAGTGTACATTCCTACATGCAATATTATATATATATATATATATATATAAAATACTTAAGTTTATTGTTGATTCTTTCTTTGTACTCTGTAGCCTAATTATTTGCATTCCACTGTAATGACAATAAAATTGATATCATAAGGCCTACTAATATATCAGTTACTAATATAATGAGCATTTCAGAAACATCTATTGTAAATTATGCTGTTCAATAGTTAACACCATTGATGTGCAGTTTTTTAGGTTTTTTATTTATATCATTTCATTTTCTTTTTGTATTTTCCTTTTATTTTATGTTTCACATCATTTGCTTGACTAGTGTATACTTCTCTTTTCAGATGCTTTGTTGAGATTCCTCAGTCCCACCCTTGAAAATCCTCCTGTTGCCTCCACCTCTGCAACAGAGCCTACCAGTGATAGCACTGATGCAGCAGCATCAACGCACCTGTTGCCTCCACCCCTGCAACCCAGCCTAGCAGTGACACAGCAGCATCAACCGCTCCTCCTGTTGCCTCCACCCCTGCAACCTGGCCTAGCAGTCACGCAGCAGCACCAAGTGGACCTCCTGTTGCCTCCACCCCTACAACCCAGCCTAGTACTCTAGCAGTGGAATTTTTTGCAATGCAAGGTGCACCACCTAAACTCTTGCCTAGGGCACCAAATTGGTTAGGGCCGGGCCTGATACCACAAAACCAAACCAATAACTGATCTGAGAAACGACACGAAACAGTAGATTAACCCCCCATACAGCCCTCCATCACAAGCGCAAACACAGCGCAATTGGGCATGACAGTCACACAACGGGTCAAAGATAAACCTTTCATGTAGATATATTTACAATACATAACTTTTATCTTACCATAAAAGTCCATATCTTAACATAAAATTCTTTGTGGAAACTGGATGCTAGCCTACCTCAGAAGAGTTGAAGCCTTCGGTTGGATGCCGCATTGAACCTTCTGAGAAGGACATCTCGCCACTCTCCATTGAATTTCCTGGTTAGGTCATTCATGCATCATGCTGCGTCTGTGATCACTGAACACTCTTTTTAGTGTTGAGAAAGAGTTCTTACACATGGCAGTCGAAGCCCCAAATGTCATTGCCTGTTTGAAGGCAGCAAAGACCTGAGGCATAGCAGTGAATACAGTTCTGTGTTTAGTGACAAGCTCACTTAAAGTCATTGGCTCGCCACCCTGGCTCTGAACAAACTCGCGTGCAACGATGAACTGCGTCTCGTTTATTTCAGTGTGACTTAAATCCAATAAAGGTTTCAGTTTTTAGGTGTTCAAAAAGTCCTCACTTGCAGGGTCCAAGGCTTTCAAGGCGATTGTGTATTTTTGGTTTGTCTCACTAAAACGTGCGGCCATTTCTCCAAGTACACTGTCTATAATGGCAAAAAACAGTTGTTTCCCTTCCTGTTCAGTAAACTCCTCCTGGTGGCCTAGAGTCTCCTCGACTACATAGTCTCGGAAGGCTGCAGGTGCCTGTCGCGGCCGCTTTACGGGAGTAGGGCCATCACTGGCAGTCTCAGTCCAGATGTTCTGAAACTCTTCATCACACTGTAGTCTCCTAAGGCACTCTGTAGAATTGTGTATAAGCTGTACTGCAGTGAGAAGATTGCAGTTCTCCGCTTGAAGCAAACCCCAATAGAGCGCTTCGCTCTCAGACTGCAGGCTTACTTGTAGTTCCTAGGGTTTGTAAGAGTAGAATGGGAGGCAGAGCCTTCAGCTTTCAGGCTCCTCTCCTGTGGAACCAGCTCCCAATTCAGATCAGGGAGACAGACACCCTCTCTACTTTTAAGATTAGGCTTAAAACTTTCCTTTTTGCTAAAGCTTATAGTTAGGGCTGGATCAGGTGACCCTGAACCATCCCTTAGTTATGCTGCTATAGACGTAGACTGCTGGGGGGTTCCCATGATGCACTGTTTCTTTCTCTTTTTGCTCTGTATGCACCACTCTGCATTTAATCATTAGTGATCGATCTCTGCTCCCCTCCACAGCATGTCTTTTTCCTGGTTCTCTCCCTCAGCCCCAACCAGTCCCAGCAGAAGACTGCCCCTCCCTGAGCCTGGTTCTGCTGGAGGTTTCTTCCTGTTAAAAGGGAGTTTTTCCTTCCCACTGTAGCCAAGTGCTTGCTCACAGGGGGTCGTTTTGACCGTTGGGGTTTTACATCATTATTGTATGGCCTTGCCTTACAATATAAAGCGCCTTGGGGCAACTGTTTGTTGTGATTTGGCGCTATATAAAAAAAAAAATTGATTGATTGAATTGATTGTTTGGTGGATCCATTAGTCCTACCACCTTCAGCAGAACTCTGGCCAGAAATAAAAAAACTCTGTTCACTGATAGCGTCATGAAGCCCAGACGCTTCTATTCTTACTTCTGCCGTTATTTTCCTTGATCGCAACTCTGTCAGGAACCCTGCAAGACTCGCATATGATTTCACAATTAGGGACACGGTGTCAAGGTGCCCTGTCCACCGTTGTTCCAATAGTCGTTTGAGGCTCTGTCCCGTATACTGTGCTGCAACGGTGGGCTTTCATAGAAACTTGTAGAGTGTGTTGCAAACATCAAAGAAAGATTTGACTGCGTCCTCTGATGATAGAGCATGAACGATGACGAGGTGGAGTTGGTGGTTAAAACAGTGAATGTAAGGGATCTGTCTGTGCAATCTGTCCTGATCCTCTGCATCCCCCCATCTTTCAGAGACATAACACTCACCCCATTGTAGCACTGGCTGAGCATTTTGGTAGTGTCAAGGCCAACTCTCTTAAGTTACGCAAGCACCGATTCCGCAAGTGATTGCACATCACATCTGTCTGTCCTCAACATCGCCAGAAGTGTCTTGTGGACCCGGCATTCACTGTTCACGTAATGGATAATGATGCTGATGTTCTCACGCCCTGTCGGATCCTTCGTTCCATCCACCTTGAGGGTATACCATGCATCCCGATATCCTTCACAATTTCCTCTGTGACAATCCTAGCCATGAGTTCAATAACTTCATTCTGAATATCATGCGACACGTATGTAGCGTTTTGGGGGATTGTGCTGTAGACTGTGGCCAATTCTTTTTTCTGTGATAATGTATAGTCAAACAAAGACAGGAACAGTCCACATCCCTTTTTATCTCAGTCACCAACTGCATCAAGTGCGCCTCGTAAAGGAAGTTTGTTTAACAACAACTAAGAAGACGATTGTGTCCATAATCCCACACATGTACAGTCTGTTCCTGGAGAGCTGATCAGTGTTAACAAGAGTCAATATCTCTTTTCCCGAGGAACAGCGCTGCTCTTTTTCTTTCCAAGCAGTAACACAAGCTAAGTGTTCCTTGCTGTTAGCATGCCTGCTAAATCCTTTTGCCTTATCAGTGGCATGTTTCCAATTATTGTAGCCTGCCGTAATGAAAGTACAGTCACTGCCTCCAAATTTTCGACAAGCAAAACAGAAAGCAGCATCTGCTTCAACCGAATATTCCAACCAATCTCGTCCGGTGTACCAACTACATAAGAATGACCTGTTGCAGTCATTTTTGTGCTGTTTTTTCTTGGGATATGAAGTGAGCTTTGGTTGGGCTGGGTTATCGTAGCCAAGGTCCCTTGGCTGATGCAGCTTACTACCTTGAGACTGAGAGCTGCTGGTAGACTGAGTAGGAGTAGACTGAAGAGACGGTTCAGATAGCTCCACTGAAGAAGTCTGTATGGCTGTGTCTGGAGGTGCTGGTGAAGAAGGTCTCGGGTTCTCTGGAGGAGTCTTACTAGATTTAATCCACTTTCATATATCCATCATTTAATCCACTTCCTATCACTTTCCAATATACTTTCCAATATCAGCTAGCTGTCTGGAATAAATCGCAGTAACACACTCAACGACTCTATACAGTGTAGCCTAGCAACCACATTCCCGCGCAACCCTCAACCTTTTTTTTTTCACAATACCATCTCATGTTTATTTGATCTTTATCCTGTTCATTTTTCCTGCTTACATAGATGACATGTAAAACAATAAAACTTTTTAATACAGACTTTTATTTAACACTTGTCATTATTTCAGAATAGGCTTTTTCCACTCGTGTGCAAAATCTTAACACCCTCCCCAAGTGAGTCGTGCTACATGATCTGCCTTTTGCTTGGTGGACTTGACAAATCCCAGGAACTCCAGCTCTGAAGGGCCTTTCACGTGAGACGCGTCAAAAATCGGTCTAAAAAGCATTATTTTCAATGAGACACGTTGCTTTTTAGATGCGTCAAAAGCCGAGCTAAACTGACACTTCTGACGGGAACGCGCATTGCCGCTTGTCGGCAGGCTGACATGGTCAAAGTTGAAGCCAATCCAACTTATCGACACTGAGCTGTGACGTACCTTCACGTTGTCCAATAGGAACGACGCGTCGGGCCAAAACACGAAAGACTCGTGGCAGAAACCACTGATCTGTATAAAACATTAACGTGTGACAGGACTGCTCATTTATAGAGCAGTTTTCTGAAGTTAAATCATTGGAAATGTTTTTTTTTGTTGTTGTTACCTCAAAATTTGTGATTACTGTTAAAAAAAAAAGGTTAGAACACTTGTAATTAAAATAGCTAAATAAATCAATAAATGGTTCTTTAGAAACCTTTCATCTGTAAATTAAAACCACCTGTTATTTCAGATTAGATAATTTCTTGTTTAACATAAGGAACCTTGCACATTTATTTTTAGATAAATAAAATGACATGGAAACTTGTACATTTTTTTTTTAAGTCTGGTAGATTATTTATATCTCATTTCAACCAGAAAAACAAACACTGAATAAATACAAATGTTTATTATAAATGCAACAGGAAATAATTTAATGATTGCAGTGATTGTAAAGTAGGATTTCTGTGTGACATAAAACTCATGATGAATTTTTTATATATACGAGGTCTATTAGAAAAGTATCCGACCTTATTATTTTTTTTCAAAAACTGTATGGATTTGAATCACGTGCGATTACATCAGACAAGCTTGAACCCTCGTGGGCATGCGAGAGTTTTTTCACACCTGTCGGTTGCGTCATTCGCCTGTGGGCAGGCTTTGAGTGAGGAGTGGTCCACCCCTCCTGTCTATTTTTTCATTGTTTAGGAATGGCTCAGAGACTGCCACTTTGCATGATCAAAATTTTTTCAGAAACTGTGAGGCACATCCGAGTGGACACCATTCGAGAAATTGTATAATAATTAATTGAATCTTACTGTAATTATAGATTTGTGTGTATAATAATTAATTGAACCTAACTGTAATTATAGAATTGTGTGTGTATAATAAATAATTGAACCTTACTCTAATTATAGATTTGTGTGTGTATAATAAATAATTGAACCTTACTGTAATTATAGAATTGTGTGTGTATAATAAATAATTTAACCTTACTGTAATTATAGATTTGTGTGTGTATAATAAATAATTGAACCTTACTGTAATTATAGACTTGTGTGTATAATAAATAATTTAACCTTACTGTAATTATAGATTTGTGTGTGTATAATTACTAATTGAACCTTACTGTAATTATAGATTTGTGTGTGTATAATAAATAATTGAACCTTACTGTAATTATAGATTTGTGTGTGTATAATAAATAATTGAACCTTACTGTAATTATATAATTGTGTGTGTATAATAAATAATTGAACCTTACTGTAATTATAGATTTGTGTGTATAATAAATAATTGAACCGTACTGTAATTATAGATTTGTGTGTGTATAATAAATAATTGAACCTTACTGTAATTATAGATTTGTGTGTGTATAATAAATAATTGAACCTTACTGTAATTATATAATTGTGTGTGTATAATAAATAATTGAACCTTACTGTAATTATAGATTTGTGTGTATAATAAATAATTGAACCTTACTGTAATTATAGAATTGTGTGTGTATAATAAATAATTTAACCTTACTGTAATTATAGATTTGTGTGTGTATAATAAATAATTGAACCTTACTGTAATTATAGACTTGTGTGTATAATAAATAATTTAACCTTACTGTAATTATAGATTTGTGTGTGTATAATTACTAATTGAACCTTACTGTAATTATAGATTTGTGTGTGTATAATAAATAATTGAACCTTACTGTAATTATAGATTTGTGTGTGTATAATAAATAATTGAACCTTACTGTAATTATATAATTGTGTGTGTATAATAAATAATTGAACCTTACTGTAATTATAGATTTGTGTGTATAATAAATAATTGAACCGTACTGTAATTATAGATTTGTGTGTGTATAATAATTAATTGAACCTTACTGTAATTATAGAATTGTGTGTGTATAATAAATAATTTAACCTTACTGTAATTATAGATTTGTGTCTGTATAATAAATAATTGAACCTTACTGTAATTATAGAATTGTGTGTATATAATTACTAATTGAACCTTACTGTAATTATAGAGTTGTGTGTATAACAAATAATTGAACCTTACTGTAATTATAGATTTGTGTGTGTATAATAAATAATTGAAACTTACTGTAATTATAGAATTGTGTGTGTATAATTACTAATTGAACCTTAATGTAATTATAGAAGTGTGTGTGTGTGTGTGTGTGTATAATAAATAATTGAATCTTACTGTAATTATAGATTTGTGTGTATAATAAATAATTTAACCTTACTGTAATTATAGATTTGTGTCTATAATAAATAATTGAACCTTACTGTAATTATAGATTTGTGTGTGTATAATTACTAATTGAACCTTACTGTAATTATAGATTTGTGTGTGTATAATTACTAATTGAATCTTACTGTAATTATAGAAGTGTGTGTGTATAATAAATAATTGAATCTTACTGTAATTATAGATTTGTGTGTGTATAATAAATAATTGAATCTTACTGTAATTATAGATTTGTGTGTGTATAATAAATAATTGAACCTTACTGTAATTATAGAATTGTGTGTGTATAATTACTAATTGAACCTTACTGTAATTATAGAAGTGTGTGTGTATAATTACTAATTGAACCTTACTGTAATTATAGAAGTGTGTGTGTATAATTACTAATTGAACCTTACTGTAATTACAGAATTGTGTGTGTATAATAAATAATTGAATCTTACTGTAATTATAGATTTGTGTGTGTATAATAAATAATTGAATCTTACTGTAATTATAGATTTGTGTGTGTATAATAAATAATTGAACCTTACTGTAATTATAGAATTGTGTGTGTATAATTACTAATTGAACCTTACTGTAATTATAGAAGTGTGTGTGTATAATTACTAATTGAACCTTACTGTAATTACAGAATTGTGTGTGTATAATAAATAATTGAACCTTACTGTAATTATAGAATTCTGTGTGTATAATTACTAATTGAACCTTACTGTAATTATAGAAGTGTGTGTGTATAATAAATAATTGAATCTTACCTTAATTATAGATTTGTGTGTGTATAATTACTAATTGAACCTTACTGTAATTATAGAAGTGTGTGTGTATAACAAATAATTGAACCTTACTGTAATTATAGATTTGTGTGTATAATTACTAATTGAACCTTACTGTAATTACAGACGTGTGTGTGTGTATAATAAATAATTGAATCTTACCTTAATTATAGATTTGTGTGTGTATAATAAATAATTGAACCTTACTGTAATTATAGATTTGTGTGTGTATAATAAATAATTGAACCTTACTGTAATTATAGATTTGTGTGTGTATAATAAATAATTGAACCTTACTGTAATTATAGATTTGTGTGTATAATAAATAATTGAACCTTACTGTAATTACAGACGTGTGTGTGTGTATAATAAATAATTGAATCTTACCTTAATTATAGATTTGTGTGTGTATAATAAATAATTGAACCTTACTGTAATTATAGAAGTGTGTGTGTATAATAAATAATTGAATCTTACCTTAATTATAGATTTGTGTGTGTATAATTACTAATTGAACCTTACTGTAATTATAGAAGTGTGTGTGTATAACAAATAATTGAACCTTACTGTAATTATAGATTTGTGTGTGTATAATAAATAATTGAACCTTACTGTAATTATAGATTTGTGTGTATAATAAATAATTGAACCTTACTGTAATTATAGATTTGTGTGTGTATAATTACTAATTGAACCTTACTGTAATTATAGAAGTGTGTGTGTATAATAAATATTTGAACCTTACTGTAATTATAGAATTGTGTGTGTTGTCAGGAAAGATGACTTTAAGCTTGCTTTCAGCTTGTTTTCATCTTGGAATATAGTACGTGCCATGGGATTAATATACATGCTGTTGGATTAAACTGGACAGTGTTTGGTACTTTCCCAGAGTAAGTGAAGTCATACCGGACTTTTCCATTACAAATGGGGAGGCCCACGGAATGAACTCAGTGGTGAAGACAACGGAATATGTCTAAGAATGATTCTAACATGACAAGTATGATCAAATGAACTATTAATGTAATAAAATTGAGTTGATTAGAAACAGTGTTAGAAAAAGTATGTTACAAATAAGTGAAATGAATGATTATATGAGTTGTTTTCATAAAGAGTGCAGAGTTAGAGAAAAAAGGAAGTGAAGAAGTTGTTTTTCATAAAGAGTGCAATCAGAGAGAAAAAGGAAGTGAAGTGATGTTGCAACAAGGCAAGAATGTTATATGGCTGGCGGGGCCTGGCTGCCGGTTTGTTTCTGTCTTTTGGTTTTCCTCCCAGGTGGCGTGCGTTTGGGACTGAGTGGCTGTGTTGCTGAGGCTGTCAGGACCTCACCCTGATCACCTGCGACTCGTCAGGACTCACAGCTGTGGTGCATCTGGATGGATTGGAACATGTTGGCATTTAAGACTGGAGTGCACAGTGTGTATTTGCCAGAGACTCGACCTTGTGACCAGACGGGTGAGATCGTCGTCTTGGGAGCCATCTCATCAACAGCGGATGCTGAGAACGTCCAGGTTTGATGCACAGTCTGTGAAAGAGGAGGGGGTGAGGTCTCACGCTCGTCAGCACACTTCCTGAGGTACGTTAGATTTTGTGACTAACAGTTATACAGTCAGTAAATGTGGTGTCCCTCACACCTTATTGTATTGAGCTGTTTGTTAGTCATGTATCAGCTTCCACTGCGGTGGAGTTTTGTGAACTGGATGTTCCATGCCTGCAGGTTTGGAAGCTGATCAGTAATCAAGCCAGGAAGTGTTTGCTGTTTGTACACCTTTAAGTGTTCTGTGTGTAGAGTGTGGACTCACATAATGTTTCCTTCTTTCACAGACTCGGTTGTTGCGGCCACCTGGGGGGTGTCGGCGGGGTCCTTGGGTCCGAAACAGCTTCTGGCTCCGGACCGTTAGCGCTGCTGGGAGCGCACCACGCCAGACCGCACTTTTTGTTATTATCACTGTTATGTATTAAATTCAGTTAGCCTTTGTACCGTGCTCTGCTTATTTCATACTGGGTCCTTCAAACGCTGGTCAGTTCTCCGAGCTGCGTCCGACACATAACAGTAGTCTCTGGCCAAACATCACGGACCCAGCGGTAGCAGAGACGGTAACGCGCCGGGAAGGCGGCAGCAGACGTTCAGTGGTTATCCGGATCAGTTGCGGGGCTCTCCGCCCGGAAGGTGCGTGTTTGAGACCCATTACTGGATACTGATTTGTGCTCTCTTGCAGCCGTGTTCCTGTGTTGTGCCTTATCCGTGGGTCGTGGTGGAGTGTGACTGGCGACGGCTTCGCGTCACACTCCGACCGGATAAGAGGTTTAAACGGGAGCTGCAAGAGTGCGTTTGTAATGGGTTCACGCGCACGGCGGAGCTCTGTTAGCACGGGTCGCTGGGCTTCCTGTGTTACAGTCGTAGCCCCGTTTCCCCGGACAAAGGTAACTACTGCGTCTGTTGTTTCAGCTCCGGCGTTATTTAGTTGAGCACATTTTGGTTGTGTGTTGCACTCAGCTGCGCACATAAGAGCAGCTCGTTTGTTTTTTCTGTCGCCAAAGGGGTTTTTTCATTTTTTGCACTCTGGTTCCCCCTTGTGGTGACTGAATCACGTTACCGTCAAGCTCTTGAGTAGGAACAGGTGTGTTCCATTTGGTTGAGCTTGACGGTATAACTCACTGATTTGTTTTGTGTTAGTTCATTTTGTGTGGGTGTTGTTTGAGTTGGTTTTTGTGTGGGATTTTATTTTTTGTTTTCCACTATTTGTCTGGGGTTGTGACCCTGCAGCCTGTCTGAAAACGAACAAAACAAGACAAAAAAAAAAAAAAAAAGGGGACCCAAACAACTGTGTGTTGGTCTGTTTTTCCTTTTATTTTTTTTTGTTTCACTTCCCCAGGGTTAGATGGAACGGTCCCCTGGGGGGTGATGGGGTGGTACTTGGGTTGTTTTTTCTCTTTTTGTTTTTTGTTATGCCCTCTCTTCTCCTCTGACTCCAGCCGGGTGTGCCGTGGTGTCGGCATTGCTGGAGGGGTGCAGTTGGGTTGTGCTGGGCGTTTCCCAGGTAGCCTCTGCACCCGGGAGGGGAGGGGGGGGGTTTGGGGTATCTTTTTGTTTCCCCCCCCCAGTTTCCGCCCTCAGGGTTTGACTGTGGTGTCCTCTGGGGGGGAAAGGGCTGTAGGCCCATCTAGCCATGGACGGCCGAGGCTGGGTCCATTGGTCATGAGGGGAGGCGTCCCCGTGGGTGACGTTGGATCCCAGAGGGACCTCGGTCGTGGTTATTACTCCTGGAGCTGGCGGGAGGCCCTCTGGGGGGTGTTGGTCCCTACATGTCGTTTGGGGGGGAGGAGGGGGGGTGTTGTAGCATTTTTGTTTGTGAGCTCAAGTTTGGGTTTTTCTTTTCTCCCCTTCCCTGGGGTTTGATGGAACGGTCCTCTGGGGGGGGGGGGGAGGGGGGGTATTTTGGCATTTTTGTTTGTGAGCTCAAGTTTGGGTTGTTTTTCTTTTCTCCCCTTCCCTGGGGTTTGATGGAACGGTCCTCTGGGGGGGGGGGGGGGGGGGGGGGGGTGTTTTAGTATTTTTGTTTGTAGGCTTGGGTTTGGGTTGTTTTTCCTTTCTCCCCTTCCCTGGGGTTTGATGGGATGGTCCCCTGGGGAGGGGGGGGTGTTTTGGTTGTTTGTGTTTTGTTTTATGACTAATTACACATGTTTGGATAAAGGCTGACCGCACAGGTGTAGGAACTCCTGGCCACACCTGTGCTAAGAGACTGTCAGAAACAAGGGCAAAGATGCAGCCAGTTCAACCAGTCTGTTGGAGGATGAACGCGGACACGGTTTCCAGCCATGGTCCCTGGAGGGGGGTGTTTCTCCTGGGCCAGGTGTGTGTGGTCGCCGGGAGGCTTCCCGTGAGGGTGGGGTACTGTTATATGGCTGGGGGGGCCTGGCTGCCGGTTTGTTGCTGTCTTTTGGTTTTCCTCCCAGGTGGCGTGCATTTGGGACTGAGTGGCTGTGTTGCTGAGGCTGTCAGGACCTCACCCTGATCACCTGCGACTCGTCAGGACTCAGAGCTGTGGTGCATCTGGATGGAGTGGAACATGTTGGCATTTAAGACTGGAATGCACAGTGTGTATTTGCCAGAGACTCGACCTTGTGACCAGACGGGTGAGATCGTCGTCTTGGGAGCCATCTCATCAACAGCGGATGCTGAGAACGTCCAGGTTTGATGCACAGTCTGTGAAAGAGGAGGGGGGTGAGGTCTCACGCTCGTCAGCACACTTCCTGAGGTACGTTAGATTTTGTGACTAACAGTTATACAGTCAGTAAATGTGGTGTCCCTCACACCTTATTGTATTGAGCTGTTTGTTAGTCATGTATCAGCTTCCACTGCGGTGGAGTTTTGTGAACGGGATGTTCCATGCCTGCAGGTTGGGAAGCTGATCAGTAATCAAGCCAGGAAGTGTTTGCTGTTTGTACACCTTTAAGTGTTCTGTGTGTAGAGTGTGGACTCACATAATGGTTCCTTCTTTCACAGACTCGGTTGTTGCGGCCACCTGGGGGGTGTCGGCGGGGTCCTTGGGTCCGAAACAGCTTCTGGCTCCGGACCGTTAGCGCTGCTGGGAGCGCACCACGCCAGACCGCACTTTTTGTTATTATCACTGTTATGTATTAAATTCAGTTAACCTTTGTACCGTGCTCTGCTTATTTCATACTGGGTCCTTCAAACGCTGGTCGGTTCTCCGAGCTGCGTCCGACACATAACAAAGAAAAGCTGATGATAAACAACTGATCAAATGATTAAGATGTGGTAAAATATGAAAATGAATAATAAGGAATGAAAATGTTTGTATATGATCATATGAATTATTTTATGTGAAAGAGAGTTGTAATGAAATGATTGAATATGATTGATGTGATTCTAAAGACATGATTTAGAAAAACGAATTCTCAGAAAAGCTGAAGTGTTAACAGAAAAGAGGAACTTGAGAAATAAGTTACTGGCAAAGGGCCGCAGATGGCTTCCAGTAAGGGAAGGAGAAGGGAGGAGGTTTTGAGTCACCAGCGTCCCCATGGTAACCAAGCTCATCTAAATACAAAGAATCAAGCACATATAGAAACTGTGAAACACCAGGAAATGGGATTATTCTTCCAGGGAGAGGTGCTGTTGTCACTTCTCCCCTGCTACAAGGAGATCACAAGTCTTGACCATCTTGTGAGCAGCAATTGGAATCGTGGAGTCAGAGGATTGGAGCCATAAGAGATCATTTGAGAGAGTTTTCAACTCCCACTCAGGCCGTCCAGTCACGGAGTAGCAGAGCATTGGAGAATAATCACTGGCCTTAAGTCTCAGTGAGGAATGTTCAATGTTTTCTCTCTCAAGGAACATCACATCATACCAGAATGGATTAGATCAACCTTTGGTTGATTGAAGAAGGAATAAACTCTTATGTGGATTAATTTCCTGAAGGATTACAACATCACACAAGGATCGTGGTCAGCTAACGACTAATAGCTGATGAAGAGGAAATCAAGTTCATCGAGCTGGGGACTTTAACCTCAAAAGCCTCCTTCCCTCATTCCTAGAAAAAATTGTTAAGAAGTCAATCCAGTCCAGTCAAAGTAAGATCAGACAGTATTATTGAATTAAAAACAAAAATCTCTGCCAATCATTATTCTAATTATACTTGAATTACTGTTGTGAAATTATCATCATATAACCTATTTTGATTATGTTGTCGGCACTTGCAAAACCTGCAATAAATTTCCAAGCATGCAGTTAAAGTGTTAAGGCTCGGTCATTGGATTATTGATGCTTCTTAAGGTGTAAAAGTTAAAGTTTATTGGGTGTACAACATCAAAAAAGTGCTCTAAAAGGTTAGTCTGGTTTTTAATGAAATTAACACATCCTGGGGACTCGCTGTACGAGTCACTAAATTCAAAATCTAGCAACATTCCAAGAGCCCTGATCCATAAGAGGAGAGCTGCCGTTAACAGGCGTGGCTGGTTCGTATCCTGGTTCCAGAAAAGGCTATTCGACCGGGGTGTGAGATCAGCGTCAGCGGGGTGGACATCCGGATGGAGGCAGTGAGCGGCTAGACGAATCTCCTCGCCACCAGCTTGAACAGCCTTTGTGCAGCCCTGCCGGGTAATACCCGTGGAGACACGAAGGTCGGACCCCAGAGACAGAGAGCTGGTTTAGTACACAAACACACTCATCAGAGGGTGAGCGTGTGCCATGTATCTAAAAGAATAACGGGATCTGACACGTGGCGCCCGAACAGGGACCTGACGAAGTGTAGTCGGGTCCGAGGAAGAATCCTGGCCAAAGGAGAGTCTTTGCCATTGGATAGATGTAAAGCCCCTGAGTGGATCATCAAAGGAGACAGTGTTGTGGAGAGTGTCGGCTGATGGCCTGTATAGGTCCAGTAACGGCTTGAAACATATCTGTTTTCCAGAGGTGTGAAAATTTAGAGGCGACCACCAGAAGTACGAAGTAAAGACAACAGGAGTAAGTATCCCAGGGAGCTGGGATCAAGGACGAGAAGCAGACGTGTCACTGCTGGATCGTCTGGACTGGGACGAGAAGCAGACGGGGATAGCCTGCTGGATCGTCACGAAACGACAAGGAAGGGAAGAAGGCGAGGGAGCCTGCTGGATCGGATCGTCAAGAGAGCAGGTATGAGAGTATACCGTGCAAAATGGTGATCTACAAGAGAGAATAGGATCATCAGCCCATGAGATTCCTGAGGGGAGAAGCGGGAAAAGGAGCAGCTGATTTGGAGTTAACCTCTGGAATTAGCGCTGAATAGCCAAGTAGTCTGTCACTCATCCCTGACTCAAGGCGCCAAGAGAGGCTTTGAGAGGCAGACGACTCGAGACGACAAGGACCATAGCTGAAGCCAAGGAGACGACAGTGGTGGAATCAACAAACTCAGCAACCGAGAGAATAAAGGGAGGATAATGATTATGAAACAGTAAGGTTAGTGTTAAAAACAAGCAGTGAAAAAAAAAATGGCTAAAGAAGAGTCAGGACCCATAGCAACCCCTGAATCCGAACATGACGAGGGAAAAGAAGTGGATATTCGGCCACACAGGGTGGTATTGTATGGATGAGGATATGATTCTTGGGCAGAAACAGTTCAAAAATATGTCAGAGATCAAAGTGTAGAAACTGATGAAGAAAATTTCAAAGAAGCTATGGCAGGAACTATACACACATTAGGGATATATTATCCAGGTAAGCATAAGGAGGGGCAGATCCTGACCGTTTTGGAGAGCCCACCAGTCCCAAAGGACAAGACTGGGACCAGAGAGTGGCTTGAATGGTGGTACAAACTTCTCGGAGAAGAGTGGAAAAGAGGACAAATCACCACCTTAATAAGTCCTGAGAAAAGTTATGACTCCGTAGTAAAAATGACAGCTGGGTTGTTGGGAATAGAGACGGTCCTGGTTGATGTTAAAGCAAAATCAGCGTCCGTGTATGCTGAGTTTAAGTCCATGGCAGAACGGCTAAAGGGGTTAGGAAGAATGCTTAAGGAACAATATCCTATAATGGAAGATATGAGCGTAAGTCAGATCCTTGACAATGAAGACGAGGGCAAGATAGATTTCCAGGCCGAAACCGAACAAAGTCAATCAATTCAATTCAATCAATCAATTTTTTTATATAGCGCCAAATCACAACAAACAGTTGCCCCAAGGCGCTTTATATTGTAAGGCAAGGCCATACAATAATTATGTAAAACCCCAACGGTCAAAACGACCCCCTGTGAGCAAGCACTTGGCTACAGTGGGAAGGAAAAACTCCCTTTTAACAGGAAGAAACCTCCAGCAGAACCAGGCTCAGGGAGGGGCAGTCTTCTGCTGGGACTGGTTGGGGCTGAGGGAGAGAACCAGGAAAAAGACATGCTGTGGAGGGGAGCAGAGATCGATCACTAATGATTAAATGCAGAGTGGTGCATACAGAGCAAAAAGAGAAAGAAACAGTGCATCATGGGAACCCCCCAGCAGTCTACGTCTATAGCAGCATAACTAAGGGATGGTTCAGGGTCACCTGATCCAGCCCTAACTATAAGCTTTAGCAAAAAGGAAAGTTTTAAGCCTAATCTTAAAAGTAGAGAGGGTGTCTGTCTCCCTGATCTGAATTGGGAGCTGGTTCCACAGGAGAGGAGCCTGAAAGCTGAAGGCTCTGCCTCCCATTCTACTCTTACAAACCCTAGGAGCTACAAGTAAGCCTGCAGTCTGAGAGCGAAGCGCTCTATTGGGGTGATATGGTACTACGAGGTCCCTAAGATAAGATGGGACCTGATTATTCAAAACCTTATAAGTAAGAAGAAGAATTTTAAATTCTATTCTAGAATTAACAGGAAGCCAATGAAGAGAGGCCAATATGGGTGAGATATGCTCTCTCCTTCTAGTCCCCGTCAGTACTCTAGCTGCAGCATTTTGAATTAACTGAAGGCTTTTTAGGGAACTTTTAGGACAACCTGATAATAATGAATTACAATAGTCCAGCCTAGAGGAAATAAATGCATGAATTAGTTTTTCAGCATCACTCTGAGACAAGACCTTTCTGATTTTAGAGATATTGCATAAATGCAAAAAAGCAGTCCTACATATTTGTTTAATATGTGCTTTGAATGACATATCCTGATCAAAAATGACTCCAAGATTTCTCACAGTATTACTAGAGGTCAGGGTAATGCCATCCAGAGTAAGGATCTGGTTAGACACCATGTTTCTAAGATTTGTGGGGCCAAGTACAATAACTTCAGTTTTATCTGAGTTTAAAAGCAGGAAATTAGAGGTCATCCATGTCTTTATGTCTGTAAGACAATCCTGCAGTTTAGCTAATTGGTGTGTGTCCTCTGGCTTCATGGATAGATAAAGCTGGGTATCATCTGCGTAACAATGAAAATTTAAGCAATACCGTCTAATAATACTGCCTAAGGGAAGCATGTATAAAGTGAATAAAATTGGTCCTAGCACAGAACCTTGTGGAACTCCATAATTAACTTTAGTCTGTGAAGAAGATTCCCCATTTACATGAACAAATTGTAATCTATTAGACAAATATGATTCAAACCACCGCAGCGCAGTGCCTTTAATACCTATGGCATGCTCTAATCTCTGTAATAAAATTTTATGGTCAACAGTATCAAAAGCAGCACTTTTGATACTAAGAAAAGTGATGAGGAAAACAAGCCAGAGGGAAGTGGAGATGAATTGACATCCCCGGGAGGTCCTAATTCTGGAGGAAATGGTCAAGAATATAAAAGCCCGGACCAGCTCCACACAAGCTTTGACCCAGTGTGGCCAAATTTGCCCTTAGGAAGTGTGAGAGGAACAACCTCAACAGTTAAAAAACAGACAGAACGCCTGGTGGAGCAGGAGAAAAGACGAAGAAGCCTTCAGGGAGTATCTGGACAGATATTCCATCAATCGCCGGAATGTGGGCCCAGAAGCTTGGGACAGCTTAAAGCTGAAGAATGTGTTGCCGGACCGAGTTACTATATTAAAGAGGAAGGGCGTTCGCAGGAAATCTTTAGAAAATCTAAAGCAAAAACCCACCATGTATACATTGAATCTGACTACATGGAGGACTTGAACCCTATGCCCGAAGGAACCAAAAAAATGGTGACCCAAGATGGAAGACGGGCATATCATTATTTTGGCAGTCCTTGGGATATAGATGGAGATAGTCTCATTGTCTTCACAAATCATAGACTGAAAATTGCCAACCGAAAATTCCGAGCAAAGCTCAAGGAGCGGGCAGGCAAAGAATACCAAGAACAGCTTAAGAACATAAAGGGGAGAAGTCTGGACGGAAAGTCGGTGGTGATAACAAGCGCACCACGAATGGATTATCATGCACTCATACATGTGCCCTTTGAAAGCTACCCAGGGAGAGAAAATTCAATCGAATACACGGAGAAAATGTTGAAAACTCTGGGAACAGCTATTGATTTGGCCAAAAAACGCCAGCATCGGCGGGTGGTAATATCAATCAATCAACTTCAATCAACTTTTTTTTTATATAGCGCCAAATCACAACAAACAGTTGCCCCAAGGCGCTTTATATTGTAAGGCAAGGCCATACAATAATTATGAAAAACCCCAACGGTCAAAACGACCCCCTGTGAGCAAGCACTTGGCAACAGTGGGAAGGAAAAACTCCCTCTTAACAGGAAGAAACCTCCAGCAGAACCAGGCTCAGGGAGGGGCAGTCTTCTGCTGAGACTGGTTGGGGCTGAGGGAAAAGGGAAAATATGTGTGGACGGATTACGATCTGGACATATGACATGGGAAGAGGCAGAAAAGGTTGCCATGGCAGCCGTGAACCTACACATGCGTACCCCAGGAGTATGGGGATCAATGAAAGAAATAGTGGTGGTCACTAGCAGTGAGCAGGAGCAAGATCGAGTGAGAAGGGCACTTGAAGCAGTGAACCTAGGACCAAATAGAGCAGGTCCAAAGAAGGGTGCAGTTGGAGCAAGTGGAGTGGCAACTAGTCCCCCGTTAGTGATGCAGCCCATTCCCATGGCGACAAGTGAGAAAAGATCAGTACATGCTGTGGGAGTGCAGCGATTAAGGATTAAAACCCCACGACCAACATTAAAACAAGTGGCAAGTGGGCTCCAGACTATCATACACCCCACAGGCTCCCAATCTCGGATGAAAGAGCCTTTCCAGGCTCCTCCACCGGATAATGGAGAAGAGGATCCTATATTCATTCCTCTACCTGTCGGAAATACTGAAGCAACCGGGTCACCCCGAAAGTCAGAACAAAACGGGGACCCACAACCACAAGACCCACGTCCTCCCCATGAATCTGACATGGATGAGGACCAGGAAAGAGAGTCTGAAGAGGAAATCAATCCACAAGACTCAGAAGAGGATGAACTGCTATCTGTGGTAGGGGAAAGAGAAGTCTCACGCCCAGAACTATGAACTGGACGCTACAGAGGACGAAAGAAAGACGTTGGGGTGTATAATGTGCGTGTAGCCTCAGAGAGAATTGCAAGAGATGTCAGGGTCAACCCAGTGGAGACCCGAGATAAGCGACAAACCTATGCTCCAGAAGTTGGACAAACTGGGTATGACATACCAGAAGAGTGGATAGAGCGACAAGATGAAAAGAAAACTCTCGAGGTAACAGCTACTGTTGGAGAGTGGGCTAATATACTAATGTGGCCCTTCTATCCTACACTGACGGCCTGTAAAGATTTAACAAATAACTTCAGAGTCGCCTATTTAGGCGTTGCCCATGATGTGATGTTGAGAAAACTAAAAACAGCAGCTTTACGCTGGTCACGGCAAGTGTTGAGAGAAACCAATGAAGAAAATCTGGATGAAGAGGGAGAAACAATTCCACCATCGTCAGGATTACAAGCAAGCCTCCCAAATCAGAACTTTCCTGCTGGATCTAGAGAGCAAAGTCTCCCAGCAATTCAAGTTGAAATTCAAGCAGACGGCAGGGAATTCCGTGAATTCAAGAAATTAAAGATGCTGGTGAGAGAGAAAGAACCAAATGAAGACCTAAAGGACTATTTGAAAGAAGTGTGACCCCTTATTGACAGAGCTTCGAACAGTGAAGAGGGTAAATCTATGTGGCTAGCCCAAGTTACCAGTCAACCCATCAGTCGGGGTGAACCAGCACAAAACCATTATGCCAGGTTAGTGTTGGAAGATCCCAATCAATCAATCAATCAATCAATCAACTTTTTTCTTGTATAGCGCCAAATCACAACAAACAGTTGCCCCAATATTGCTCGAGCTAAAGCTGGACTAGACAAAGGTCAAACATTGGTTCAAGTTTGGAATGGGCTGAAACAGACGATTTTGCCACAGCACTATGTTAGGGCACTGAGAGAGGTCACTAAAGGAAGAAGAGGGGAGATAACCTTTGTGAAAATGCCCATAGACGGCACTACAGTCCCACAAATGGACGCGGTGGTAAAGAGCTGGGATCTGGAGCAGCAGTTCTATGAAGAAAAGAGGAAGAAGGAGAGCACACCGAGATCAGGACAAAAACCGGTGGGAGTGGAGAAAAGAAATTCAGTGCCTAAACCACCACCTCCTCAGTCACATCAAACACCACAGAGGAATAATCAAAGGCCTCCAGTTGGACAATGGAGCTCTCGGCCGAGAGGTCCACCACCTCCACCACCACAATCGCGACCTACACCTGCACCTCGTAGTGGTGGCTATCTCCCTAAAGAGGAGTACGACAAATTAACTCCAGAACAAAGGAAAGCCCTCCAGGAAGTCCGCCAAGCTACAGCGGCGGCTGGAGGGCAGAAGAAGTAATGGCTTCGGAGACGCAGGTCACGCTAGACCATGCCTACTGGGAAGGGGACGATATCTACACTGATGTGGATGGAGAACCGTACCTAGTGGACACGGGAGCAGAGGTGTCCATGACCCGCAGAAACCTCGAGACCATAGGATACCTATTGATTCAGTATGCAAATGCGGCAACGGAGAGAGTACCATTTGGAATATGGAAAGGGGTAGTTTGGATAAAAGGCCCCTTCAATTTGATAACAGTCAAGGATTTGAGAGAATTGCATCGGCCCAAAAGACTTCGAACTCTAATAAGACGACGAGTGAAAAAATTACAAGCAAGAGTTGTACGAATGGATATGACTCCAGTTGGAAAGAGTCCAGTAAGCTGGTACAAAGAAGTGGATGTACCGGCTGTCACAGAAGAAAAGATTGATGAAAGTGATTTCTCTGAAGCAAGGAAAGAAAAATTGAGGGAAATTATCTCCAAAGCTAAAGTAGCATGATTTAAAAATGATTGTGGAGATTTGGGGGCTAAACACATTCATGTCATCGAAGGGGGAGTACATCCAACGGTGTGACAATATCCCTTGAACCCTGGAGCGGTTGAGGAAATGGATAAAATAGTAAAAGAATTGGAAGCTTTGGGGATCATTCGAGTGGAATTAAATCCAATCACTAACAGCCCCATCCAAGCAGTTAAGAAGCCAGAGTCGGCAGGAGGAGGCTGGAGACCAGTAATCAACTTCAAGGCTCTCAATCGACGAACAATAGCCAATAGAGCGAGTTTGATAAATCCCCAAGGAGCGCTGAAAACGCTCCAAATTAAGAAATACAAATCATGCATTGATCTGGCAAATGGATTCTTTTCCCTGCGATTAGCAAAACAGTCACAAGGGAAAACAGCATTCACACATAAGGGGAAAAGTTATGTGTGGCAACGACTCCCGCAGGGATACAGAAATTCACCAAATGTGTTCCAAGCAGCAGTAATGGAAATATTAAAAGATCTGGGAGTAACAGTCTACATCGATGATGTGTTTATCGCAGATGATGATGAAAATGAACACCTAATGCGGCTGCAAAAGGTGATACAGAAGCTCACAGAAGCTGGATTAAAACTCAACCTGAAGAAATGTCAGTTTGGACAATTCAAGGTTAACTATTTGGGATTCCAGGTATCATCAGACCTGGGACTCTCAGAAGTATACCGAGAAAAACTGAGTCAGATTAAACCACCACAATCTGAGAATGACCTACAGAAAATACTGGGATTGTGTAACTATGTGAGAGATCACATTCCACACTATCAGAAATACGCAACGCACCTTTATGCTCGTCTCAAGAAGAAACCTAATGGGCAAGAGCAAAAGCAATGGATTTGGACAGCTACAGATCAGGATTGCTTGGAAAAGCTAAAGAAAGCCATTCAAGACGCAGTTAGGCTGGAGCCGCGTAGTCTGACTACACGTCTGCTAGCCGAAATAAGCTGTGAAGAAGAGGATTCGGTGGTAAAAGTGAGCAATGAAGGAGGGGGTATGGTAACATTGTGGAGCTATACTCTGTCTTCGATTGAGAGAAAATATCCACCGGAAGAAAAAGAACTGGCAGTCCTGGCTAGATATTGGAGTGCGTTAAAAGAACTTGCACAAGGTCAGGGAATAAAAGTTATCACTCAAAGCCAAGTCCACCGGTTCCTAAGAAAAGGAACAATTGAGAGTACTAAAGCCACAAATGCCAGATGGGGAAGGTGGGAGGACATCCTGCTAGACCCTGAGCTGGAAAGTGGGCCAAAACAGTCGGCGACAAAAAAGTTACCGAAGGACAGGCAACTCCCTATGGAGCCATACGACTGGACTATGTACACTGATGGATCAAAGAAGGGTACAGACAATATAGCTTATTGGGGCTATATTCTGAAGTATCAAGATAAGGAGAAATATCGTCGAAAAGGTCAAACGCCAGGGAGTGCCCAAGCTGGAGAAGTTACAGCAATACTGGAAGGACTCTTGGAGTTAAACAAGAGGAAAGTAAAAAGGGCTAAAGTGGTTACAGACAGTCATTACTGCGCACAAGCCCTGAAAGAGGACTTATCCATTTGGGAAGAAAATGGATTCGAGGGAGCTAAGGGGAAGCCTGTAGCTCATATGGATTTGTGGAGGAAAATAGCCGAGTTGAGGCTAACAATGGACTTAGATGTGGTACATCAGAAGGCCCATGTAAAAGAAGGAGCAAATTGGAGCGGGAACGAAGAAGTGGACCGCTATGTGCAGCTGAGAAAAGTCGTCGTTGTCGGGATCGAGAAGTGGGAACAGACACCCAAGGGAAGGGTAGTTCCAAAAGAGTCCGTGAAAGAAGTGGTGCTGGCCATACATGAAGTGCTTGGCCATGCAGGCACCATTCCCACAAGGAAGGAGCTGGAGAAGCTGCAACTTTGGATTCCGAGAAACCAAGTCTGCCGAGTCCTCAAAGACTGTGAAGTATGTGGTCGATACAATGCAGGACGACGAGGACAAAGGGTAGATGGTTTCACCATAAAGAGTACTGTTCCATGGGGATCAGTATGCATGGATGTTGCCGGGCCCATGGGGGTGACCGGTAAGAAAGGAGAAAAGTATCTGTTGGTGCTTGTGGACTCTATGTCGGGCTATGTGACTGTTAAGCCTGTGAGAAAAGCCAACGGCAGCAGTGTGATCAGCATGTTGGATCAAGCGTGTTCAAATCTGGGGATACCTAAGGAGCTGAGAATGGACAATGGGACACATTTCCGTAATGCTCAGGTCGACCAGTGGTGCCAGAAAAATGGAGTAATGAGAATTTACTCGCCCCCATACACTCCTCAAGCAAATGGAGTTGTGGAAAGGGCTATTGGACTGGTGAAAAACTGGATTGGGAAAAATGCTAACACGAAGGAATGGAGTACTGAGGCCCTGGAAATTGGACAGGCCCCGAATGACCGCCATCGTGCCGGCAGGCCCACCCCTTCGCAAGAACTGAACCAACGCCCATTTTCGACACCGGAAGTGGGGCGGAGTCAGAGTAAAAGGGACAGAGAACCAGAACCAAAGATCCCATTTAAGGTTGGGCAGAAGGTGTGGGTGAGAGCTCGAGATCACCCAACCAACACTGCTGTTAAACCTAAGTATGAGACCACAGATACAGTAGTGAAGATACTGGACAGTAACACAGTAGAGTTGAAGAAGAAGGGAATCCAAGGAGTGGAGCAGCTGAAGCCAACTCCTAACTAGACAAAACCAGGAGGTAAACATGGCCAAAAACACCCAAGATCCTCCACCCTTCGTCAGAATGGCCACTGTCAATGGGGTGGTTGCCTTAAGAAGAACAAGAGATGGCCTCTGGGCAGGCAGAGCCCTGAGGATATTATATCATGCAAAGAAAGGATTTTTATCTAAAGAAAAGGAGTTATTACAATGGAAAAAAGTTGAGAATCACTGTGTGATTTGCCGTGAAGAAGTACAACAACAATGGACCTGGGGGTTAGAAAACCCCCAATTCCAAATGGGGCAAATAATGAATTCAAGCAATTACTTCACAAGCCGGTGAAGGTTTTGGATGCGCTTGTATGTGGGTTATGCCGACTAACCCACTTGCCAAGAATGGTCTTTTACACCCAGTGGGACTTACGTGGAGACAATGTGGATATGCAGGTGTGTTCATGCTATTGGAATGGACATGAGATTGAGTATTGCCTGGTGTGTAAAGCAAGAACTCATATGGGAAGACTACTGCATGTGGTAAAAGCAGACGGATGGCAAGTGAGAAGGTTTTTAGACCCTCTGAGGACCTTTCACACCGATGAAGCCTGCTGGGCTAATCCTGCAGCAACAACTGCGCTTGATCAAGCTGAGGGGAATCAAGGCAGCGGTGACGTGAGTCCAACGGCCCCAAGTGTCTATTTGATGTTGGACACAACTAGAGCAGGAGGAAGTGATCAAGCTGCAGGAGGTAGTGAGCGAAAGCCGTCTTTGTTGCATGAAGCTATACATCAAAGTTGGTCCCAGGGTCCAGAGTATGGGCAAACTTATGATCCTCCAATAGATGCACTGCAAAATCCACTGGTGTTCAGAGTGTATAGAGATCCGGAGTGACCCGGATATACAGACATGATGGGAGGACTGACAGATGATCAACAGCAAAAAGCCCAAGAAGAAGGATGGAATGGCCCTTGGGAATTGACAACTTGGGCAAAACTGATAGAAGAAGTTCTAAAAAATCCAGAAGTTCTACTGGAAGAGGCAGAAGAGGTGCCACAAGAAAAAGGGGGCAGAGAAACCCTCATGTATTATTTTACCACTGGATTAGACGCCTGGGAAATAAAGCAGCAAAACCGAAGAAGTCAGCCGAGTACGACGTGACACCCGAAGAATGGGTGAGAAAGAGGAGGATACAATCTAGGGGGGGAGTGGCTAGCAGAGCAGACACGCCTAGTAGGCCGGACCAAACAATTAAGGTGCGGCTCACAGTGCTGATGGTGTTGGTTCCCTATGTGGGGGTTTATTCTGTCGGAGCACACGTTGACCTCCTGGAGGAACAGCAGCAGTCGTTAGACCAACCGACTCAAGGTGAGGAAAAATCAAGAAAGCCTCGGAATCGCTGGATATTTCCCTCCATTTTCCGCGGGACAAGGAAGAAGTAAAAAGAAGCAGCTGTTTGCAAAATGTCGCAAGGACCAAATGTATATAGAGTACCTATTATCAATAATCGAGGAAGATTTGGACCCTACATACAAAGTGTCCTCGGTGCTGAGAAACTATATTTGGATTGGCCAGAAAAAGATTTTGAAGAAGAAGACTGGGAACTAGCATCTAAAGGATATTTTGTCACAAATTATGAATATAAAAGAGATGCAGAATTAACAGAGGCAATAGGACAAAAATGAACGAGTGCTGAGTGATGCAAGTCTGCGGCATTGGTACATGAAAGGACACCGAAGAATGCCCCAATCGGTTCCAAGATGTCCAGACACCTACCCTTGGATATTAAATGTGGTTTACCTACAACTCAAAGACATGAGATTCACATTGAGATGGGGGATTAATTACGTTGAGCCACTCCAAGGAATCTATGTTGAAATATACCTTAACCAGTGCTTGATCTGGACGACAAGCCCCAACATGCAACGTCAATTGCACAAACGACTGCAAGACCCAAGATATCCCATATTAGATAACCAGACATTAAATTTGAGAGTTATTGATCAACCCCTGGCCTGTATGACCTGCCTACCCCCAACCATACCACCAATTTTTGAAAATCAAAACTTCTGCTACCTGTACAAAAGAGGAGTCTGGAACTGTAGTCAGGCAAGGAAGATTCAGCTTCAAATTGAGCCTAAGGATCAAGAAGACAAGCCTATAGTTCCCCTTTATCTAGCCCTATCACAAACCAGATATTCCGGATACCGGTTTTGGCAGCATTGGCAAGATCTATTGGACTATGTACCCCCACATCAAGTACAGAGGATCCCTGAGGGACCCCTCCCTAAACCATACAGAATGATTGTTACGATGTGGAAGTGGGCGTGGAAAGGAATGGATTCAGAACTTAAGCACCCATCTACACTCATCTCTCTAAGAGACAACTGTTCCCTATGGTGGTGCATCTTGGCAGAAAGAGAAGGAGACCGATGGCAGAGTAACAACTCACTCTGAATCATGCTGCGGACCTTCAAACTTAATGAAAATAATGTAAATAGTCTACGATCCGGACCTGGAGGACTTACACCATACTTGGAATTACCCTACAAGAAAATATGTTTAAGCTGGCCACAAAAGGATTACAAAGAAAAAGGATGGTTGCTGGGAACAGGAGGATATTTTGTAGATAATGACTCATATAAAAGAGCTGCTGACCTTGCAAAGCCTGGAATATACACTCCTTTAGAAGCTATCGTGAACAAAGTTGGACAACACTGGAATTGCCCCGGGGTCGGATGGAAGTTTTACCCAATTCCCTGGTGTCCAGACTTATACCCCTGCATCTTGAACGTGGTGTATGTACAGAAAAGGGGCTATAGATTTAAAATAAGATGGGGACCTAATTATTTTGATCCATTACAGGGAATGTATGTGGATATTTGGCTTGGATCTTTCCAGATTTGGACCAGTAGTCCCTATATGTTTAAAAGACTTCAACAAAAAGAGGCACGTTCAACTTTTTATTTGATTGAGAACCAAACTTTGCCAATATGTACGACAGTACAGTACCTTGACATCGAAAAAGCTGGAAGTGTTCCGCCTATTAGAAGTGGATGGCGAACCAGAGTACTAGTGGGGCTTTGGCAACCCCCAAAGGCTATACTGATACGACTTGGCATAAAGTCGGGAAGAGGATTATTTCGGAGATCGACTCCTCTGTACTGTGTGATGGCGCAGTATGTCTACAATGGAGCGGAATATTGGGACGCCTATGAGGATATCTTGCACCTACGTAGAGAATTGAATCCTGCATCTTCACAGTGTTTCTACACACCCCAGGGACCACCGCCTGAAATGAAGGAGGTGACAGTCGTCACTTGGAAATGGGCGTGGCGAGGACTAGATATTAGACTCCCATGGCCATCTCCCTTGTTAATCACCCTTCTGTTATGTGGGCCGCTGAAGAGGAGGTACTGCTGGCCCACCACCACCAGAGGGCACCCTGCTTGAAGTGCGGGCTCCAAACACGAGAGGGCGCCAGACCCAGAAGAAGTGACAGCTGTCACTCATCCTCAGCACCAGCTCTCACTCGTTCATCATCATCATCATCACCATAAAGGCCAGACTGCAACTCCACCTCCTCGCCGAGAAATCGACTACCGAAGAGGTAATTTTCTCTGCTGACTCATATCGTTGAGTGATAATCTGAACTTCTTTTGCAGCCGTTATCCTGTGGTGTTCGTCCTTATCTGTGGGATTGGCGTTTGGTGTGACAGTGACGGCTTCGCCTCACACCCCAAACCAGATAAGTGGATTAAACAGGAGCTGCACAAGTGTGTGATTGGAGGTGGAGGTGCTCCCTCCTAACTGTGTGCAGACTGTGGATTACTGAGTGAGCGGACTCACACTCATTCATCTTGTCTTTGCTTTCTGCCAGCAGTACCAGGGTCGACAGCTGAAGACAGAGGCCACCTGGGGACTCGGGACTTGGCGGCTCCGATGTTCTTCAGACCGTTGGTGGTGGAAACCGTGTGGCACGCAGCTTCTCTCTCGTCGGGGGTCTTCTATCTTCGAGCCTGCCCACACGTCACCTGGTGTTAATTGACTTTACAAATTTTGTGTATTTAGTTGTGTGTTGTCACAACATTAAATTGTTACTTTTTGGCTTATTCATTGTCCGTTCATTTGCGCCCCCTGTTGTGGGTCCGTGCTACGACACCTTCCCAACACCTTCTTCAGCAACGAGCATCAAGTGTCTCTGTTGGGAGCACGAGACAAACAACAGCACCTAAGATCATCTATCTCCGAGATGGAAGAACCAAGGGAAGACAGCGTGATCACCACGCAACCTCAAAGGATCAATGAAAGACCAAGAGAAGGAGAATTTGGCATAGAAATGCCACTACTGCAACAACCCCAAAAGCTGGAGCCGCTGCCACCAGTACCGAGTGAATTCTACTACGAAAATGTTGGAATAAGGCAGCAGCAACAAAAACGGCTGTGGAAGAAAAAGTGCCTCCAATGTTGGAGTTGGATGGCCAGACTTACAGCATTATTAGTCGGCATTGCTGTACTTCTAGCTATCCTGTACCACTATGGTAGTACGCCCTGGACCTTAACCCATATCAGGGTCCAGTACGCAACAACTAAAACTTTCCAGCAGACATGTTGGGGAGTTGAATCAAGAAACACCTACATGATATGGGACCAGAATTCTACAGAGACATGGGCAAAGATGAAGAACCTAACCCAGCACATGCAAAAGAATAAGTGGCTGCAATACTCTCTCTCTCTCTTTTTGCTCTGTATGCACCACTCTGCATTTAATCATTAGTGATGGATCTCTGCTCCCCTCCACAGCATGTCTTTTTCCTGGTTCTCTCCCTCAGCCCCAACCAGTCCCAGCAGAAGACTGCCCCTCCCTGAGCCTGGTTCTGCTGGAGGTTTCTTCCTGTTAAAAGGGAGTTTTTCCTTCCCACTGTAGCCAAGTGCTTGCTCACAGGGGGTCGTTTTGACCGTTGGGGTTTTACATAATTATTGTATGGCCTTGCCTTACAATATAAAGCGCCTTGGGGCAACTGTTTGTTGTGATTTGGCGCTATATAAAAAAAAAATTGATTGAATTGATTGAATACTTGAACGACAGTGGGGAATTTCCAACTGTCACTACCAATCACAACCTGACCACCGGAGCAGAAATCCTTCAAAACCTACAAGTGAGGGATCAAGAGATTATCGTGGCAACCATCTTACGGTTAAAACAAAAAGAGCGAAGAGAAGTAGGCTGCACTTGGATAAGACCTGAACCTGGCGAGCCAGCCTGGTATTGCTCATGGGGATGCAGAGTACTACTGGGCTATCGAGCAGGATATTGGGAAAAAGAAGCTATTTTTCCAGCATTACCAAGACATGATGTTTGCAGAATGATAATGCCTACCTGGAAACATTGGGGAAATTATAACCTCACCTGTAACAACACCCGCAGCAGAGTGCCGAAAGTGGATACTACATCTACAATAATCCCTCCGTTGAACAACGCTACCGACATGGGAGCAGGGATATCATATTCCAAACCAACCGCCATCTCACCAGTAGCATTGGTGGGATCCACAAAGATATCACCAACACAGGAAAAAACTAAACCACTCCCTACATCGCCAACACAAGATACCCAGCAAGTATTAGAACCAAGTGTTAAAAGTATCGATAACGTGGTTAAAAATAGATGGAAGAAGATTCATGATTATTGTGTAAAAGAAAAAGTAGCAAAATTAGATAGATGTTATTGGAACCGACCTATTGGATGTAAATCTCAAAATTACATGGTGCTTGCACCAGTTATTGATTTGATAGACAGGATTACTTGGAAACAAAAACAAGAGGCAAAACATGATGAATGGCTTAACGACACTTTTCCGTGGGTCTGGAGCGTTCCACTGATACATTTTGAGGGGAATTTTCCAAAGGGATACACGTGGACTGGGCATAGTTTGCGGGGTCCACATAAAGCAAAATTCTATGTGCAAAAACTACCAAAGCCTGATGAGCTAAGGTCAGTACCTCAGGAAGATTTTAGCAAAATCAATCAATGAGTGGCAAATAAAATCTATGGAAGCTTACATGAGACAGAATACCATAATAATTTGGCTGAAGGTTCTGGTAAATCCCCCCGATGTCCCATAGACCAAATTAAGACAGGGAATTGGCTAAGATGGGTATATAACTGTACAAAGTTGTTACAGGTTCCAACCATTAAGGGGACCTTTCAAGCATGGCAGGAAGGAGTTAAACGTAGTAAGGATGTCACCTGGTGGGGAATGGAGAAATATGAAGTTGAAGATTGGGTATTCCCCTGTTTAGATCAAAGTAATAATTATTGGGTTAAATATCAATACATCGCCATGGTCTACTCCAAAGATAGAGCTACTTGGTCTAGTGTACTCTGGAGACCAAATCCTTATGTTACGCCATGGCCATGGAAAATGATTTGTAATAGACGTAATACCACATGCACAATAAGCCTTGCCCGCCAAAATTGTAGAAAAGTTCCTGGCTGGGAAGAATATTGTGATGCTTACTATGACGGCGAGTATGACACTTATGGCCATCAAACAGTTTGGGAGAAGAACGGTGCTGGCGAATGGATAAGAGCTTTTCCACCCAACGTTGGATGTGCCAAGGCTGTCCTGGGACATGGAATGTCAAAAAGGAAGCAGATCCTAGGCCACATAGTGCCATTTGTTGGAGATGCTTTGATAATGCTTGAGGAAGGATACGCCTTCAAGAAAAGTCTATGTGAAGGACAAGAAATTGTCGGTTATGAATGGTTGGGACCCAATCGGATTTACAATAATGGTACATGTGAATCGCCTGCAGAACATTGGTTGAGCTGTGGAAAAGGAAGAGGTCGGCATGAATGTTCTTGGTGGGAAAGAACGCAAATAATCGCTGGAGGAATCATCACCACTTTCGCTGCAGAGACCGGAGAGGTTATTAAAGAAGGTCTCGAAGTAGTGACTGGTTGGATTGGACATTTGTTTGGATATCTTTGGCCCTATCTGTTAATCATAATAGGACTTATTATTGCTGCAGTAATTGGATATGTTTTGATAAAAGGAAGTTTCGCAGCCGCCCTGCGTTTGTGTGGGAGGAGCACACAACGCAGTGATATGGAGCCCCTCCTCCGTTAGGGGAGGAGCGATGGAGCCTACAAAGCCCGATGCCGAGACACGCCCTGTTCATTCTGCCTTGGGGGAGTGAAGGAAGAAGAAGCATCTACATAACAGCGTACAAACTTAAGGAGATAAGTAAAAAAGAATAAGAGAGCACAATGTCCAACAATACTGGCGGCATAAATGACACCATCTTCAAAGTGAGTAGAGTGGAGTTTATTGCACTACTGTTAGTATGGCTGCTATACTGCTGTGTCGGCCGTTGGGACTTACGACAACCACTGCGAATAGTAACGCTACTACATGGATGTGTCAGATTGGCGATCATCAATCTGCACTACGGTCAGAGTGATTTAGGGTTGTCTTTATTCATCACTCACGTCCTCGGTCGCTTTACTCTCCAGTTTGACTGTTGGGGAATATGGCAGTACACATCAATTACAATTTGGATGGTGATAGATATGACAGCAATCTTTTACGCCCCGGCAGTGATAGCTGACATTGTGTGCGAAGCTGTGATGGCCTTGACCCTATTGGCGTACATAGCTACGTTAACTGGAGCCGTACAACGCAAGAAACCTTGGCTCTACAAACTTGGACTTATCATAATTTGGGCCTTAGGATGGGGAATATTATCAGCTTTATACTGGCTGTCCATGCTTAGTCAACTACTCCTGCTGTTATGGTTTACGACCTATGATGCTTGCTTCCCGCGTGCAGCTGCTTCAGCTACAGCGGGAATGGTAACGTCATCACAGTCCCACTCTCCTACGGTGATCATGAGGCGGCTCTGGCGTGCATCTGAATGATCCCGACGAACTCTTTTGCTTGCTTGCAATATAATAGTTAAAAGACTAATATTTCCTCTTACACTATAGGGGGATATAAGATGTATTCATTGTCAAGCCACCCTGGAACAAGCGCTCTACTTCTGGGAGATAACACCGACTCTGTGGTGCCCGACGTGTTATAGCAACAACTTCGCTGTTCAAGTGGCACGAGGAATATTGGGACGGAAGGATACATCTTTTCTACCCCAGGTACCAACAGCAGCATACTTAAAAATTGAGATCGAGGCAGACATGATCTGGCATTCTCTCTTGAGTGATCAAATACGATCTGACACTATAGTGTCTCCAGAAGGATATATGTATTGTCCCGTGTTTACCAAAATGTGGATGTATCCTACGGGAATAAGATTCTCCACAGCTCATCTTGCCGATGGCCGGATCGTGGCCATTGGTCCTTCATTACCACCAGTTCCACGTTCATCTCCACAGCGCACTGTGGAGGTTGGAGTGCAGACCGAGGATATGAACTGGTGTTTGGAGGCCCTCACGCAGGTGTTCCTGGATGAACACCTTCAACAGCCCGAGCCTGAGGATATTCACGCTGAAGCTTCACCTCAGCCGAAGGATACATCACCACGACCATCTACACCAGTTACACCATGTTATATGGTTGTAAGCGTAGTAAGGTGACCCTGAACCATCCCTTAGTTATGCTGCTATAGACGTCGACTGCTGGGGGGTTCCCATGATGCACTGTTTCTTTCTCTTTTTGCTCTGTATGCACCACTCTGCATTTAATCATTACTGATCGATCTCTGCTCCCCTCCACAGCATGTCTTTTTCCTGGTTCTCTCCCTCAGCCCCAACCAGTCCCAGCAGAAGACTGCCCCTCCCTGAGCCTGGTTCTGCTGGAGGTTTCTTCCTGTTAAAAGGGAGTTTTTCCTTCCCACTGTAGCCAAGTGCTTGCTCACAGGGGGTCGTTTTGACCGTTGGGGTTTTACATAATTATTGTATGGCCTTGCCTTACAATATAGAGCGCCTTGGGGCAACTGTTTGTTGTGATTTGGTGCTATATAAAAAAAAATTGATTGATTGATTGATTGATTATACACCCGTCACCCCCACTTCACCATGCGCACCATCGTTCCCTGATGGATTATCATCTCAGGAATATGAGGCAACTTCGTCTCCATCGGGATTACCATCACAATCACCGCTACTGGAAGAGCAACCTTCTGACGGCGACAGCAATCTACAGATGGGCGGAGAGGAGTACGTGGTGCTGGATGAGTGTCGTTCAACTCCAGCTACTCCTGTTCTGTCTCCGATGGTGGATGAAAAAGAAGTGCTCACCCTTCACCCTGTCGACGACGACGAGGATGTTTTTATGGAGGCATAAAGAGATCGGCAGAGCTTCAAGTCATGGAGGGGGTGTCAGGAAAGATGACTTTAAGCTTGCTTTCAGCTTGTTTTCATCTTGGAATATAGTACATGCCATGGGATTCATTTATTATGGATGTAATTATAGATTTGTGTGTATAACAAATAATTGAACCTTACTGTAATTATAGAATTGTGTGTGTATAATTACTAATTGAACCTTACTGTAATTATAGAAGTGTGTGTGTGTATAATAAATAATTGAATCTTACCTTAATTATAGATTTGTGTCTGTATAATAAATAATTGAACCTTACTGTAATTATAGAATTGTGTGTGTATAATAAATAATTGAACCTTACTGTAATTATAGAATTGTGTGTGTATAATAAATAATTGAACCTTACTGTAATTATAGATTTGTGTGTGTTTGTATAATAAATAATTGAACCTTACTGTAATTATAGAATTGTGTGTGTGTGTATAATTACTAATTGAACCTTAGAGAGAAAACTGACCCACCTTTCGTCAAAAAAGTGACAGCTGCCAATCAAAACCGACTACGTCACTAAGCCCCGCCCCCTCTATGACGTCATAGCCAATCAGAATCGATGACGTCGCTATGTCCCGCCCCTAAGCCCCTCCCCTAGTCCCGCCTCCAAGCCCCGCCCCTTATGACATCACAGCCAATCATAATCGATGACGTCATTATGCCCCGCCCCTAAGCCCCGCCCCTGATCCCGCCTCCGAGCCCCCGCCCCTTATGACGTCACATCCAATCAGAGTCGATGACGTCAGTATGCCCCGCCCCTAAGCCCCGCCCCCAGCTCCTCCCCTAGTTCCGCCCCTGGCTCCTCCCCTAGCCCCACCCCCAAGCTCCTCCCCTAACCCCGGCCAAGCACCGCCTCCAAGCCATACCTCCCCTCCCACCCAGGGTCTAATATTTTAATGTCATTTTATTTCATGAATTAAAGAACGATTAAAAATACCTAGATCTTTTTAATGTATTAAAGAATTAACTAATTCTGAAATAATTAAACATAAATCACTGTCTATTATTTAATGACCCTTTAATATCTTTAATTCTTAAATTATTACGTTTCCTTTTCTGTTTTTTAATTCGTAAATTAAAGAAGGGGAACAAATACCCGTCTCTCTCGGCTGTAAGTCTTTGCAGCAAGACGGTCAAATACCCACGCATAGAGCCGCTCGCGGAAACATGACCCCACGGCTGTAAAACCTGTTGCAGACGCTGTGTCTGTGTGAGTGCGTGTGTGTGTGCGTGTGTGTGTGTGTGTGTGTGTGTGTGTGTGTGTGTGTGTGTGTGTGTGTGTGTGTGTGGCGGGACACCCGCTGAGCGGAGATGCTGCCCCGAGGTGATGAACCCGAAGAACAATAAACAATGCTCCTTATCACTCACGCCAGATGATGTTTTCTTTTAAGATATTAGCCGATCGATCATGGGGCGCGGGACACCCGCTGAGCGGAGATGCTGCCCCGAGCCCGAACAATAAACAATGCTCCTTATCACTTACGTCCCTGGGAACGAGTCAGCGAGCATTTCCACTACGACCGGTGAAGAGTGAAGATGCCTGGACCCCCAGCTATGGGTATAAAATAGAATAAATTTGCGGAAAAAATCCTGGAAAACCATGTTGTTTAATTAAGTTTTCTTGTCTTCGAGCAGAGTGCGAAAACCGCATCAGCTTTCAGGGTAAGTGATTTAAGTAATCTGTTTTGATAGAAATGAGTGTTTTTAAATGATGCACGCCGTCTGAAACTGTTTTTTTTTATTTTTTTTTAGACAAAACCACGCAGACGGTCCAGAGCGCGTTCGGACCCGTCCTCGGTAATATATTTGAAATAGTACAGAATATCCGCTTGCGAGGGTGATGCTTTGTATTCATTTATTTATGTTAATTCTAGAAATCAAGTCAGAGCCCCCTGAAGAAGTTCGAAGGCTGGAAGCCCCGACTTCACCACGCAGATGTAAGTACAGCGATCGAGATTAAATCACGATTAAAACTCTGGAATAACCCGATTTTTTCTGTCACAGCCCATGGAGAAGCGGGGTCAGTGGGAGAGACCCGTAAAACGATCCGCGGATGTACACGGTAAGGAGTCGGAGTTTATGTATTTATTTATTTTAAATATTTAATAACTAACGATTTTCTCTTTTTTCAGCACGCGGTGGAGGGAGACCGTCTATTTTCCACAGAGACGCAAGGCTCGAAGATATTCTGAGCTGGGATTAACCTCATCACGCAACTTTCTTGAAAATGTGTAGTCTGTTTTTATTTTTTTATTTTTTCTCTTATTCCGATGGAACGGGAGAATTCATTTTGAAGAGGTATATTAACTGAATTTCTTGAGGTAGATTCTTCCTGCTACAGATTTTAAAAGATGGAAGGAGAGAATTCACATCGGGAAAATAACTTCGGACGTGTATTGGATTTAAACGCTTCAATAATCGACTCAGCGGGGAGCGCTCCTGGAGCAGATGGTCCATTACCCGAGGCGTTAAATTCGCCGCCTCAAAATAACATCGAGTCCGGAGAGAGACTTTTAAGCCGTGTTCGTTTAACACCGTTAAATGAGGCTCTTAACAATTTAGCGGCTGAACGAGAATCGGAAGAAATTAACCCCTACATCATTTCTGCGATTAACGCTATAAATTCGACGGTCCAGTCTGATACTGAAGAGCCCCCTGACCCCCCGCACACCTCACCTCCAGACGAGTCCGGTCCCGCGGCGTTGAACCAGGTACGTCTGACTCCGTTAAATAACGCCGTAAACCTCCTCGCGTGTGAAGTTAATCCTCACGTCCAATCCGCGGTGGATGAATTAAATCAAACGCCTAACGACGCTCGCGCTTTTTCACCTTTAAGAAGTCCCTCCCCGCGCAATGCGCGCGGAGAAGAGATTTTAAACAGAGCTCGTTTAACCCCGATAAACGCGGCGATCTCTGTTTTGATGGAAGACGGAGATGATGCACGACCGGGACCCAGCCGACACTCTCCCATGACGGGTGGTGGGGCTGCTAACGTCATCAGGAGACCTGCTTTTAACAATATCGAAATCAGGCTGCCTCTCAATTTCCAGCGCGCCGACGAAATTCCCGACTACGCGGAATTTTACCGTAACGTCGTTGGGGCTCTTCATAACTCGGTCGAAAAGGCTTTAACACACGCCAGGGCCGGGGACTTTATCCAAATGGAGATTCGTGGGGACTCAGTCTACAACGAGGCCGCTTTGATCAGCTCATATAACGACGCTGGCGATGTGACGGGCTTCCAAAATCTGTTAGAACGATTGATACAATCAAATTCCAACGTTTTAGCCGACGAGTCTCTGGAATTAGTGGTTCAAGTCATCCGCAACCAGAACGGCGCGGGGAAGCGCAGAATAGATGACCTCCTCCATCACGAGGTTCTGAGGAAAAAATCCAAATGCCTTAATATCGTGTATAATCCTGACAACAGTTTATGTTTCGCGATAAACCTCGTTCAGTTATTGAATCCTCATCTGAGTACGCACGAGGCGGAGCAGCGCGGACTGGCGTTACAAAATAGCGTCGGATTAACGGAAGCTACGCCGGTATCTTTAGAGCAGGTGGGAAAATTTGAAAACGCTCTGGGTTGTAAAATTGTGGTGTTTTTCAGAGCCGAAGGGGAGAGAAAGCTGACAAAATTCCAGACAGGAATACCGGCGCAGCAGAAAACTCTTTTCGTTTTTCTGTTTAATAATCATTTTTACGGAATCATCGATTTAAAGAGATTTTTGGGAGTGAAATATGTATGTAAGTTTTGCTTTGAGGGGTACAATAACCACGCCTCCCATAATTGTCCGTCATATTGATAGCAGATAACCCGTAAGTTGGAGAGGAAATGGCGTCTCACTAATTTAGAAGATCTTCACTTAGCCTGGAAAAAGAGTCTGTTGCTCTATAAAAAAGCCCTCCGTAAAGCTAGGACATCTTTCTACTCATCACTAATTGAAGAAAATAAGAACAACCCCAGGTTTCTTTTCAGCACTGTAGCCAGGCTGACAAAGAGTCAGAGCTCTATTGAGCTGAGTATTCCATTAACTTTAACTAGTAATGACTTCATGACTTTCTTTGCTAACAAAATTTTAACTATTAGAGAAAAAATTACTCATAACCATCCCAAAGACGTATCGTTATCTTTGGCTGCTTTCAGTGATGCCGGTATTTGGTTAGACTCTTTCTCTCCGATTGTTCTGTCTGAGTTATTCTCATTAGTTACTTCATCCAAACCATCAACATGTTTATTAGACCCCATTCCTACCAGGCTGCTCAAGGAAGCCCTACCATTATTTAATGCTTCGATCTTAAATATGATCAATCTATCTTTGTTAGTTGGCTATGTACCACAGGCTTTTAAGGTGGCAGTAATTAAACCATTACTTAAAAAGCCATCACTTGACCCAGCTATCTTAGCTAATTATAGGCCAATCTCCAACCTTCCTTTTCTCTCAAAAATTCTTGAAAGGGTAGTTGTAAAACAGCTAACTGATCATCTGCAGAGGAATGGTCTATTTGAAGAGTTTCAGTCAGGTTTTAGAATTCATCATAGTACAGAAACAGCATTAGTGAAGGTTACAAATGATCTTCTTATGGCCTCGGACAGTGGACTCATCTCTGTGCTTGTTCTGTTAGACCTCAGTGCTGCTTTTGATACTGTTGACCATAAAATTTTATTACAGAGATTAGAGCATGCCATAGGTATTAAAGGCACTGCGCTGCGGTGGTTTGAATCATATTTGTCTAATAGATTACAATTTGTTCATGTAAATGGGGAATCTTCTTCACAGACTAAAGTTAATTATGGAGTTCCACAAGGTTCTGTGCTAGGACCAATTTTATTTACTTTATACATGCTTCCCTTAGGCAGTATTATTAGACGGTATTGCTTAAATTTTCATTGTTACGCAGATGATACCCAGCTTTATCTATCCATGAAGCCAGAGGACACACACCAATTAGCTAAACTGCAGGATTGTCTTACAGACATAAAGACATGGATGACCTCTAATTTCCTGCTTTTAAACTCAGATAAAACTGAAGTTATTGTACTTGGCCCCACAAATCTTAGAAACATGGTGTCTAACCAGATCCTTACTCTGGATGGCATTACCCTGACCTCTAGTAATACTGTGAGAAATCTTGGAGTCATTTTTGATCAGGATATGTCATTCAAAGCGCATATTAAACAAATATGTAGGACTGCTTTTTTGCATTTACGCAATATCTCTAAAATCAGAAAGGTCTTGTCTCAGAGTGATGCTGAAAAACTAATTCATGCATTTATTTCCTCTAGGCTGGACTATTGTAATTCATTATTATCAGGTTGTCCTAAAAGTTCCCTAAAAAGCCTTCAGTTAATTCAAAATGCTGCAGCTAGAGTTCTGACGGGGACTAGAAGGAGAGAGCATATCTCACCCATATTGGCCTCTCTTCATTGGCTTCCTGTTAATTCTAGAATAGAATTTAAAATTCTTCTTCTTACTTATAAGGTTTTGAATAATCAGGTCCCGTCTTATCTTAGGGACCTCGTAGTACCATATCACCCCAATAGAGCGCTTCGCTCTCAGACTGCAGGCTTACTTGTAGTTCCTAGGGTTTGTAAGAGTAGAATGGGAGGCAGAGCCTTCAGCTTTCAGGCTCCTCTCCTGTGGAACCAGCTCCCAATTCAGATCAGGGAGACAGACACCCTCTCTACTTTTAAGATTAGGCTTAAAACTTTCCTTTTTGCTAAAGCTTATAGTTAGGGCTGGATCAGGTGACCCTGAACCATCCCTTAGTTATGCTGCTATAGACGTAGACTGCTGGGGGGTTCCCATGATGCACTGTTTCTTTCTCTTTTTGCTCTGTATGCACCACTCTGCATTTAATCATTAGTGATTGATCTCTGCTCCCCTCCACAGCATGTCTTTTTCTTGGTTCTCTCCCTCAGCCCCAACCAGTCCCAGCAGAAGACTGCCCCTCCCTGAGCCTGGTTCTGCTGGAGGTTTCTTCCTGTTAAAAGGGAGTTTTTCCTTCCCACTGTAGCCAAGTGCTTGCTCACAGGGGGTCATTTTGACCGTTGGGGTTTTACATAATTATTGTATGGCCTTGCCTTACAATATAAAGCGCCTTGGGGCAACTGTTTGTTGTGATTTGGCGCTATATAAAAAAATTGATTGATTGATTGATTGATATTGTAAAATTTGTGAATCCACGCAGTGTTATGAGAAAAATAACCCTGTATTCTGCAGCGAATGTAACAAGGAGTGTCGCTCTCCCACCTGTTACAGCCTGCATAAACAGCCGAAGTATCGTCCTTCCGCCGGTAAGTTCGTTAATGTGTGTGATAACAGAAAAAAATGCTCTCGATGTAAACGTGAGTATTACATAGCGTTTTCTAAAAACAGCGCTCCGCACGTGTGTAAGCAGAAGAGGTGTCATATATGCGGCGAGGCTCTCCAGGAGCCGAGCGAGGGTCACCTCTGCTATATGACCCCGCTCAAAGCTGAAGAGACGCATTCAGAGAAATATGTTTTTTATGATTTTGAAACGTATGTCGATAATAACGGGGAACACGTACCGTTTTACGTCAGCGCTGTAACAAAGACGGGTGATTTTTGGAGCGCATGGGGGACAGACTGCGTAGCCCGCTTCTTTAAACATTTTAGAACGAGAAAATTCAAAGAATACGTGTTCATCGCTCACAACTCAAAAGGTTTTGACGGCTATTTGCTTCTAAAGTATTTAGTCCAGCAGGGCGTAACCCCTGCTGTGATTATGACCGGGAGTAAACTATTACTCATGACAGACGCCGCCTTTAAACAGAAATATATAGATTCGTTATCTTTCCTTACAATGCGCTTATCTCAGATGCCTAAAGCCCTGGGGATCCGGCTGAAAGACGAAATCATCCGCAAAGGTTACTTTCCGCACCTGTTCAGTTCAGAAAAAAATCTGAACTATGTCGGTCCGTACCCTGACTCAGCGGCTTACGGGGTCGCAAATATGTCAGAGGGAGAAAGAGAGGAATTTAACGCGTGGTACGTGCGGAAAAAAAACGCAATTTTCGATTTTAAAGCCGAGGCCGTTATGTATTGTGATAACGACACAAAAATCTTGGCTGCAGCCTGCTCCAAATTTATGTCTGAATTCATCGCTGAAACACTCGTGGATCCTTTTACCTGCGTTACAATCGCCTCGGCGTGTATGAAAGTCTTCCAAACTAACTTTCTTGCTCCAAAAACGCTGGCGATCCCCTCCGCCGACAATTATAGAACGAGGCATAAAAAATATTCGGACGTGGCCGTGCAATGGTTAGAATGGGTTGCTGAGACGCAAAACATTATCATCGATCATGCTCTAAACAGGGGCGAGAAAAAAATAGGAGGTTATTATGTTGATGGGTATGCTCAGATTGACGGCCGGATAAAAGTGTGGGAGTTTCTCGGATGTTTTTACCACGGGTGTGCAAGGTGTTTTACACAGCATGAAATAAACCCTCTCACAAACACCTCATTTGGAGAGCTCCACGCAGCGTGTCAGAAAAAAATAGCCTTTCTGCGGGCTATGCCGGGCGTCACCCTCAACGTAATTTGGGAGCATCAATGGCTTGAAATGAGGCTGAGGGATGAGAGCGTTCGGTGTTTCCTCGCCCACAGGGGGTTACCGCCGCCCCTCGAACCTCGCGACGCTTTATACGGCGGTCGGACTTGCGCGGCCCGTCTGAGGTACACGGCTGAGCAAGATGAGACGGTCTATTACGTCGACGTGACCTCGCTGTATCCTTACGTTAACGTAAATTTCACATATCCCACGGGGCATCCGGAAATTATAGAGAGAAATTTCAGAGACCCCAGGACTTATTTCGGGCTCATCAAAGCCATCGTGTACCCGCCCCAGAGGCTAAAATTCCCCGTCCTCCCACACAGAACTCCTCACGGTAAACTGGTGTTTACTCTGTGTCGCACCTGCGCTGATGAAAATAATCAAGCTGCAGCGTGCACACACAGTCAGCAGCAGAGAGCTCTGTCTGGGACTTGGACGACCCCGGAATTCCACAAAGCTCTGGATACAGGCTATGCTGTAGCTAAGATTTTTGAAGTCTGGCATTTTGAGGAAAAAAGTGATAAAATCTTTGAGGGGTACATAAACACCTTCTTAAAACACAAGCAGGAAGCCTCTGGTTTCCCTCCCGAATTTGATAAAGACTCCGAGAGCAGAGAAAAATACATCACGGACTACTGGCTGAATCAGAAGATTCGTTTAGACCCAGAAAAAATCAGTCACAATCCGGCAAAACGTCAGATGGCTAAGATCTGCCTCAACTCCTTCTGGGGGAAATTCGCCCAGAGGGCAAATCTGACGCAGACCGCGCTCGTTAAAAATGCTGACGATCTGTTCAGGTATCTGTTTTCTGAAGAGTACGAGGTCACATATCTAACATTCCTCAGCAGTCAGGCGGCTATGGTTCAATGGAGGTACGGCCCGCGGCACGTCAGCCGACCGGGTAAAACCGTCAATATTTTCATCGCGGCGTTTACAACGGCGTACGCGCGTTTGACCTTGTACGGTTTTATGGAGGCTGTGGCAAATCCTGACAGGATTCTGTATTATGATACCGATAGCCTGATTTACGTTTGTAGGCGGGGTGAAACCCCGCTGCCTACCGGTAATTATCTGGGGCAGCTCACCGACGAGTTGAACGGCGACGTCATCACAGAGTTTGCAGCGGCGGGACCTAAAAGTTACACATATAAAACCGCACGAGGTAAAACGGTCATGCGTGTGAAGGGGATCACTCAAACCCACGAAAGCTGTCAGAAAATAAACTTTGACAGCGTCAAAGATCTGGTCGAGGGTTATATAAAAGATCCCGCCCTCGCTGCATCTATCATAACGCCGCAGCAGGGAATTAAACGTCATAAAAGCAGTTTCAGTTTGACAAACGTGTCATTTCAAAAATCCTTCAGGGTGGTGTATGACAAGCGGCGTCTTTTAAAGGACGGGGAAACCGAACCGTTCGGATTTTGAAACATGTCTCACTCTGGAAATACGGTGGAGATTGACCCCAGACTTCAGCTCCCATTCTCCTGTCTCATCGTTGGACCGAGTGGTTCGGGAAAGACTGTGTTTGTGAAAACATTGCTGGAAAATTGTAGCCACGCTATGAGACATGTGCCTGACAACATTGTATGGCTGTATACGTCTGAACAACCTCTGTATTCTGAACTGAAGAATAAAAATATTAAATTTGTAAGAGGACTCCCTGACTCATTTCTGGACGACAGCCTTTTCCCTGAAGGTCAGAGCCATCTGGTTATTTTGGACGATCTCATCTTTCAAGCAACGGATCATCCTGAAGTTGTAAGAATTTTCACCCAGTACAGACATCACCGGAATATGAGCGTCATCATGATCACACAGAACGTGTTTCATAAAGGGAAATACAGTCGAACCATCAGTTTGAATTGTAATTATATGGTGCTGTTTAAAAATCCCAGAGACAAGTTACAGATGAACATTCTGGCTCAGCAAATGTTTCCCGGCAGAAAACAATTTTTTTTGGAGGCACTTGATGATGCTACGAGCGTACCTTACGGGTATTTATTACTGGATTGCACGCAGGAGTGTCCAGATCAGTTCAGACTGAGATCGGGATTACTCCCGCACGAGTGGCCCACAGTTTATTTGCAGAAAGATAAACGGACATGAGCTCTCTTTTAAAAAGGAATGCCCCCGCTCTTAAAGCGCTAATCAGAGCCGGGGCGAGGGAGCGTCACCACAGCCTGAAGACCTGCAGGGCGGAGCTTCTGAAAACTTTATCCGAGATCGCTTTGAATATATTAAAGGGGAATATCGCCTTGAGCGACTCTCAATTCCGGGCCTTGAAAAAACGAAAAAGAGTTTTACGTCTTCTGGCCGACAGAAAAACCAGTTATAAAAAGAAGCGGGGAGCGCTGATTCAGACGGGCGGCTTTCTCCTGCCTCTGCTCGCCGCGGCCCTGCCCGTTATAACGAGTCTAATAGTACCCAGAGGATAATGGCGTTCAAAGCGGCGCAAAAGATGTTTTTACTCACTCCACAGCAGATGCTTCAACTCGGACATACCGTTCCGCCGAGCGGAAATAACATCAGACAAACGGCGGAAAATGATTTAGACTCGCGAATGCGTGGTATACTGGAAGAACGTACTCACTCCCCTTATGAAAAAATTAAAAAGTATGAGGCTCTGCTGCAGCGCTATTTAACCCTGATCAAGCAGGGGGAACTCGAATCACGCGTTTCACCCCCGCAAGAGACTCGCGTCGCTAAGCAACCTGAGGAGGAGGGGGTGGAGGAGGAGGAGGAGGAGGAGGATGAGACTGTCACAGAGGTCCTGAAGAATATCCCCTCCAGAGAGCGTAGAAACGCTGAATATATTATGAGGAAATTATCGAAGGGTGATACGCGCTGGAGTCCGTCGGGGGAATTTATTTACAAGGGGAAAGTCGTGAGGGGGTCTCACGCCATAGATCTTATGAAACATCTCGGATCCTCGTTCAAGAAATCAAGCCCTCCTACAGGCTGGGTGAAGTTCCTCAATATTTTACAGGAGCGGAACATCCCGGTGGCGTGCGTATCAAACCCGCAAGCCCGCGAGCAGCTTCAGAAGCTTAAAAAAGGCCGGAGCAGCTCGCCGGATGAATCCCTTCTTTTAACCGATTCGCCGGCCAGGAAGAAACTTAAGAAAAAAAAAGACTTCCAACGCTGGGAAGGTTTCTCACCATAAAAGGAGGGTATCGAATTAAAAACTGACTGGATATTATGATCAAGATTCTTTAAAATACATCGCAGTCAGTCACGTTTTTGTATATTGTTACTAATAAAACACAGACTGAAACTCATCTCCGGCCTTCATCACTTTTATTCGGTATATGGTTTAAAAAACAACTTTCAACACTTCTCTACTTAATAACAACGATGCAAAAACATTAAAGGTATGATCGGGGGTGCATTTTCTACACATTCGGAACATTTTTCACAAAAAACACATAAAAAAAAATCAAAGGTCAAAGGTCAAAGCTTCTTTCTACGTTTAAAAACGGGGGTTTACATCATGCAAACGCGATAAAACTTTAAAGGTATGATCGGAAGGCCGCTCTCACACATCCACCCCGTTTTCAGGCGAAAAAAAACATAAAAAAAATTTAGGATCAAAGATTAACACTTCTTTCTGTACTTAATAACAATGTTTTAAAGCGTGCAAACGCGATAAACTTTAAAGGTATGTTCGGAAGGCCGCTCTCACACATCCACCCCGTTTTCAGGCGAAAAAAAACACATAAAAAAAATCAAAGGTCAAAGGTCAAAGCTTCTTTCTACGTTTAAAAACGGGGGTTTACATTATGCAAACGCGTTAAAACTTTAAAGGTATGTTCGGAAGGCCGCTCTCACACATCCACCCCGTTTTCAGGCGAAAAAAAAACACATACAAAAAATCAAAGGTCAAAGGTCAAAGCTTCTTTCTACGTTTAAAAACGGAGGCTTACATTATGCAAACGCGTTAAAACTTTAAAGGTATGATCGGAAGGCCGCTCTCACACATCCACCCCGTTTTCAGGCAAAAAAAAACACATACAAAAAATCAAAGGTCAAAGGTCAAAGCTTCTTTCTACGTTTAAAAACGGAGGTTTACATTATGCAAACGCGTTAAAACTTTAAAGGTATGATCGGAAGGCCGCTCTCACACATCCACCCCGTTTTCAGGCGAAAAAAAAACACATACAAAAAATCAAAGGTCAAAGGTCAAAGCTTCTTTCTACGTTTAAAAACGGGGGTTTACATTATGCAAACGCGTTAAAACTTTAAAGGTATGATCGGAAGGCCGCTCTCACACATCCACCCCGTTTTCAGGCGAAAAAAACACATACAAAAATCAAAGGTCAAAGGTCAAGGCTTCTTTCTACATTTAAAAAACGGGGGTTTAAATTTTCCAAACGCAATAAAACTTTAAAGGTATGATCGGGAGAGCGTTCTAAGACGGGGGTTACATTTTCACACGGAAAAACATAAAAAAATAGGAACGCCGGTTAACACAAGCCGTGACAATATTTAAACTCATGCAGAGGCCCTGCTAGCTGGTTACAGGAGGTATTGCAGCTTTTCTTAAGGCAATAACGATATCTTTTCACAAAATCAGAAACCAAATCATCGTTCGCGATAGTATTTTCGGAGTATAAAGACACCACGTCCCGGTACGACTTCCCACTGGCTCTGTTATACAGATAATACACGCAGTGTTGTCCGCATACGTCGGATAACTCGTGCTGAAGCTGCTTGTTGTGATACAGAATGTTTTTAACATCTGGGAGATTCTCCAGATATTGCAGGATGCTTTTAGGGTAGTAATCAAAGTCAGGGCTGAGGCCGAACGAGTCAAAAAATGTGGCTCGACCATTTTTTTCAACGGTGAGCGCTAACCAGTGTTCTCCCGGTAAATGTCTAGGGTGGGTGTTTACAATGAAATATACGGGAGGGCCCGGCTTGATCCGGAATAACTCGTCAGACGCAAAAACACCGGCAAACAGGTCTCCTATTAAGCCCCTCATAACAGCGTCCAATTCCAGGGTGTTCATCAGTAAAAATCCACAAGGACCTGTCGCTTGGAATTAATCTCCAGGAGAGAATCATAACACGCGTACACTATCAGCGTGGTGGTATGCGGAGTCGCGACTCTGAATCTCATTTCAGTCGCAGGGTGCCTGTGGAGACGGGGCTCAGAGCGCCGCTGTCCTCCTCCGGGTTTAAATTGAAGACGTACAGCGCGTAGCCGCGCGCAAAATCCTCCCGGTCTATACAGAGAGGCTGGTCTTTGAGGTGTCGTCCGGTCGCGGTGTAGAGATTGTAAAACTCCCTGACAGAGAGTTCGTTGTTAAATTCAGGCTGGAAAGCTTTAGCCGGCAGCTGTCTCCCGTTTTGACTGAGTGCGAGGTACTCCAGGTCATAGTGTGCAAATTCAAACGGGGACAGATCTCTTCTCCCACTGAATGCATTGTGATTCACCATACCCAGAACCACATATTTGGGCATGGTTCCTAAAAACAGGTTCTCCTGGTTGCATATCCTGGAATGGCTGGGGATCACGTAAGTCTTAACGTTGATTCGTGATAACGGGTACACGGCGTTCCCTTTCATGAGAGCCGCGGAGTGGCCCAATCTCACTGCAGGGGATACGGTGACTTTCTTAACGAATAGGGATGCGCCCAGAATTTTCAGCTTGAAAGTGGAGGCCGCCAGCCCCATCAGGCAGAAAGCATCGCTGGCTCGAATTAATTTAACTCTTAGATCAATGTTATTCAGAAGAAGCCTCTCGCAGAAAAATATGTCCGCGTGCAGCGGACCCTGAACTTGAAATTCACGCGATTCGGCGCTAAAGCGCGCTCTGCTCACGAGGCCTTTATTCGGGCCCGCGTCATCCACA